>NW_015388898.1:31652-46256 GCF_001527695.2 Protobothrops mucrosquamatus
CTCTGAAACTTACTGCTGGTGTCTCCCTGATCTTCTAGCACCTTCAATTAATTCCCAGGCATTTATTAAACAGAATCAATAGTACCCCTTTTTATCAAGAACTAAACAGACCCACTATTTTCTCTGTTTATTTCATTAATCTCCTTTTATCTCTTCTTGGAGAACAGCCAGTTAAAGATACAATACTTCTAAAAGGGGTGTTGGTGACAAAAGAAGCTCCTATTTTATAGTTTCTTTCCTTTTTCTTTCCCTTTTTTTGAGTCCTTTCAGTGAAGGCCACAGAAACAAAGTCTTTGTTTGCAGTAGAGTAATACACAGCTTTGAGTCTCTCACACCTTGAATAGATTTCGAACTAAGAGCATTCAATGCATCGTAAGTACTGGATTGAGCTGGAAAAGAATTCTAATTAAAACTGAACATTTAATATCACACTGATTAGCTTGGATTAGTAAATCAGGAGTGTTTACAACTTTGCTTCAACATGGTAAATTAGCAAAACTATTGACATTAAGAACAACGTATTTTCAATTGGACACCTTTCTGAATTCCACAATTTTAACAAAAGAGGTAAGAAATGGAAAGCGGGTCTTGTGCATGGTCACTCCAAAATCACTCTTAGGTAATCAGTGAGTCTTACCGTATCATTCTTCTCCTATTACTAATTACTTTTGGGGTGAGATAGAAAGTATTGAAGCTACAGATAAGAGACTGTCATTGCCTGCAGTAGCAAAACTAGGATCCAAAAGTAAATATAAGTTTGTGTGGGTAGCCCAGGCTGCTACTTTTCAACCATGCTCCACTTCCCTCTCAAGTTTGTATTTTTTTTTTCCGCCTCCACCCATGAAAAAGCAACATTCCCCCTTTCATCCATTATTCCTCTTGGCTAAGCTCACTCAAACTCTCCATATCTAACAGAATGACAGAGTTGGAAGGGACCTTGGAGGTCTTCTAGTCCAACCCCCTGCTTAGACAGGAAACCATACACCATTTCAGACAAATGGTTGTCCAATATCTTCTTAGAAGGCTCCAGTGATGGGGTACCCATAATTTCTGGAGGCATGTCCTTCCACTGATTAATTATTCTCACTGTCAGGAAATTTCTCCTTAGTTCTAATTTGCTTCTCTCCTTGATTAGTTTCCATCCATTGCTTCTTGTCCTGCGTTCAGATGCTTTGGAGAATAGATTGGCCCCCTCTTCTTTGTGGCAACCCCTGAGATATTGGAAGAATGCTATCACATCACCCCTAGTCCTTCTTTTCATTACACTAGCAATTTTTTTTCCATTAAACTATCCAATTCCAGCAACTATTCTTTATCTTTTAGTTTTAGCTTTCAGTCCCCTGATCATCTTCGTTGGTCTTCTTCTAGAATCTCAACATCTTTTTTATATTGTGATGATCAAAGCTGAATGCAATAGTCCAAGTCTGATCTTACCAAGGCATTATAAAGTGGTCTTAACACTTCACGTGATCTTGATTCTATCCCTCTGTTAAGGCAGCCTAGGACTGCATCGGCTTTTTTTGGCAGCTACAGCACACTTCTGGCTGCAGTGATTGTCCATCTAGAAATCTAATGGCTAAATAATATTTAGAACTTTAATGGTCCAGTCTTTGCTATGATTTTATATTTTTGCAACCAGCAAGCTAATTTGTTCCTTGAAGTTTGAAATGTTTCTTTGAGGAGAATAGAGACATTATGAAAAAGCATGTTACGATATAATTTAATAGCGCTGTGCAGAATGCTTCTCTATTCTTTTCCTTATTCAGCTCTGATTCTATCTGATGGAGAAGATCCTGCTTTTGAAATTTCTTTTGCAAGAGATAAAATATTTTGGTGCAGGATGAAATGAATGCCAAGTGTCCATTCTTTCAATGTGTGTTCCATTCTCCACCATGCTCCTGGGCTTGTCATGTTTCCATGAAATTCTGCAAGGATTGTGAATGAGTACTTCCATGTGGCATTTTCAGACTGTAAAAATACAGCTACTCAAGAACTTGAAAGGGACAGAAAGATAATAACAGGAAATAACAAGATTGCCCACAGTCCCTGATGCCTCTTACTACAATAAAGAAAACTCAAAACACACCGCCAAGACAAATTTGAAAGTAATCCACCAACCTCTTGAGAATAAGGTAAAACTTCTCAGAAATCACACCAAGATTTCTGCAGAGTCTTTGCATTTCCTTTGGGGATTTAATAGTGTCGCTTCACAACCTTGTTAGACCCATGCATTTGGCATATGTACAGTATGACAGTTTCAAACATTCTCTGACCGTGTTCAGTTCAGCTCTGCATACATTCAGGAAAATTGTCAATGTTATGAAGGAGCTCTGTTAAGATGTTTAAATTTACTAGCTGGAGGAATGAGGTTGTGCAGTGAGCCAGAACACACAGTTATAGTTTATTGGTTGAAGAGTGCTGGCTCCTGCATGAGGCAATCTGCACTGTGATTGGTTGCTGTGGGTGTGGCGGGGGAATTTCCCTGTTTTCCCGCCTTTTTTCTTCTGCGTGTCCTTTGTGCTCTGAGATTTACCTCATGATGCTCCTGTTTGCCTGACTATCTACTTCGCTATATATATTGATGTAAAATATAAGATAAGACAACCTTCATTCTCATTTTTTTTACTATGACCACACTGGCCCACATTAAAAATGAAATTATGTTGCCTGCTCTCAAAAGAAAAAAAAAATATCTACCCATACACAAACATAACACAGATATATGCAATATCAACACCCTTACATATAAATAATAAATACATATACATATTAATCACTGTCCATCTTGAATACATAGCAGAAAGAGGAAGCTTGAGAGTTCACAAGGTTAATACTGTATGGAACGAAAACTGTGACTGAATCTGGATGTTCTGCTTCAGATACTACGAAGCCTCCTCCTCCCAGAAGGTAACAAGGAAAACAGGTTGTGAAGAGGGTGTGTAGTGTCCCAGACTGTTCCATGCTGGCTCAGGAATTCTGGAAGTTGAAGTCCACGAGTCATAAAAGAGCCAAGGTTGCCTACCCCTGGTATAGAGTCTGCTGCTTGAGCAGGGGGTTGGCTTAGAAGACCTCCAAGGTCCCTTCCAACTCTGTTATTCTGTTCTGCTCATGCCATAAAGCAAGGCTTTTCAACCAGTGGTACGGGCACCACCTCTGGTACATTGGCACCTGGCAGGTGGTACACGACCATCCTAGAAAATGGTAGCTGGGGAGGGGAATGAACTGAACCACTGGCAGCACCGCACAAGCCTGAACGAGAGATGGCTGGAGCTGCAGGGCTGTCAGGGCTCAGCGGAAGCGCCAGGATCAGCGCCAGGCTCCAACTGGAGCTCAGCGCTGATCCTGGTGCTTCTGCTCAGCCCCGAAGAAGCGCCGATCAGCTGGAATGTTGCAGCATCCCCAGGATCTTCTGATTTACATTCAAATGCTTAGCAACTGATTCATATTTATGACGGTCAGAGCGTCCCAGGGTCATGTGAAGTGACCAAAACCTGCTGCAACCACCAAGCAGACGGGGGGAATAAAAACCAAACACCCCCACACCCCACCCCCACTGCCAATCCTCAACAGAAATGCTCACAACAATGAAAACCTCAGACAGGAGGAAGAGCGCCACCAGGTGGGCAGGCAGGTGTCTTGCTCGGCACTTTTTTCATTGCCATTGTAACTTCGAACAGTCACTAAGCGAACTGTTGTAAGTCGAGGACTACCAGTACTTCATCACTTTTTTCCTTTTTTTTTTTTTTTTGGTCGTCAAGATTTTAACCCCTTGCTAGGCGACTGGTGGTACTCGGATATTGCCATATCCTAAAAGTGGTACAATGGGTGAAAAGTTGAAAAGCCCTGCCATAAAGGACCATACATCCACTCAACTGAAGAATTCAAATCAAATTATGAATCATTTTTATATTGCAGTTGCCTAAACAACATCACAAAACTGTTCTGTTTTCTCCCCCTTGTTTCCAGACAGAGAAAACTCATGCTGAGCTAATATTTACATGCATTTTGTAAACACATGGATACTTACATAGTCTACATATTTTCTGCACTTGAAACGGCTAAGTAAGCAAATCAATATTTCATCACTTCGGCTAATCCTTAAAAAAAAATCTGTTCTGTTTGTTTGTTAGTAATGTGAGACAACTGGAATATTGTAATACAATTTGCATGTGCTTGCTGGATAAAATGTTACATTTCAAGTTAAAATTATAGCCGCACAAATGTGACTTTAGATATGAGAAAATGTAGAATGCTTAGGCAGAACAAAAGGCCAAAATACTATATTGAGTTAAGGATCAATATTTTCATTAAATATGTTGTATTTTCTCTTTGGAAAATCAACACATCAGTCTGAAAAATGTTCTTCTTCAATCTGCAGTTAAGAAAGATCAGACTGCATACTCAATGATTATCATAAATTTAAATAAATGTTAAAAAGCAACAAACATCTTCAATGTTTTGTTAGCATACATGCACACACACATTTTTTTGTGTTAGAGAGACGTTCCCTGAGGATCCAGCACGAGTCCAAATGCTTGACAGACTGAACCTCTGGTCCCCAGTGACTGGCCCAGATAGGATCCTGAAACATTATCCTGGGACACATATATTCACCTTTATTCGTCATAGCTTTATGCAAAAGTTTGAATCAGAAATTTAGTTCTAAAATGATTTGATCAAATCTCCAACTAGAATTAATTTTCTTTATAAAATGTAAATTTAACTTGAATTGTCAAATAGAAATATTCATACTATATTAGAGATATAGATATATAGATATAGATATAGATATAGATATAGATATAGATATAGATATAGATATAGATATAGATATAGATATAGATATAGATATAGATGTAGATGTAGATGTAGATATAGATATAGATATAGATATGATAAAAACAAATAAGTTCGAACACCAGGATAACATTAAACCACAAACTATTTAATACAAGTGCTAAGCTTTCGTTGGCCAACACTGCCGACATCGTCAGAGCATAAAAGCAAGGTTGCTGGGAGTTCTCTTATATCGCCGGTGGACTCTGCATTCGACTTTTCAACCTGGTCACTCATCATCTCTGGTTGTTTTATTTTTAAAGGGCACGCGTTTGCTGCTACACAAATAGTCTCCAAGATTGCTGTTCTTTTTCTACCTTTCTTCCCCCCAATCCCTTTCCTCATGTGCGTCCAACTGTCAAATGGTGCTGGGTGCTTTTGCTCACCCTCCCCCTTCGTCTCCATCCCAAGCCATGCCTGTTCCTCCCCAGTGGGGCTGTCAGATTGTATAGGGCACTTTCGCTCACCCTCCCCCCCCCAATCTCCATCCCGATGTCTGTTGGCCGATGAAAGCTTAGCACTTATATTAAACAGTTTGTGGTTTAATGTTATCCTGGTGTTCGAACTTATTTGTTTTTATCTTATGGCTTTACCCAGGATTTGTTTTTTTAATATAATTAGAGACAGATATAAATATAAATATAGATAGGTAGGTTGGTAGATAGATAGATAGATAGATAGATAGATAGATAGATAGATAGATAGATAGATAGATAGATAGATAGATAGATAGATGTAGGTAGATAGGTAGGTAAGTAGGTGGGTAGGTAGGTATGGTTATAGGTATAGGTATAGGTATAAGTATAGGTATAGGTATACAGTAGGCATAGGTATAGGTATGGATATAGGTATAGGTATAGATATAGGTATACAGTAGGCATAGGTATAGGTATGGATATAGATATAGATATGGATATGGATATAGATATAGATATGGATATAGATATAGATATAGATATAGATATAGATATAGATATAGATATAGATATAGATATAGATATAGATATAGATATAGATCTTTCTTGCCACAGTTATTAAGTGAATCACTGCAGCAGTTAAGTTAGGAACATGGTTGCTAAATGAATCTTGCTTCCCTATTGACCTCGCTTGTAAGAAGTTTGTAAAAGGGGATCACATGACTGCAGGACGCTGCAACTGTCATAAACATGAGTCAGTTGCCAAGCATCTGAATTTTGATCAGGGGGAGGCTGCAATAGTTGTGAATATGAAAAAATGGTCATCAGTCATGTTTTTCAATGCCACTGTAACTTTGAACAGTCACTTAAACAAAGTGTTATAAACCGAGAACTACCTGTGTTTCTTCCCACCCTTCCCAGCTGCCAAATGTAATCTGCTCTGACCCTTTGAAATGTGGTTTAGTTAATTTTCGGAGCTTAGTTTGGCCAATTTTAGGGTTATTGCCAAACATTTCCTTACATGAACTTTGTGCTTTTTTTTTTTTTTTTACTAACATCATTCCTTTCCTTACAACTGGGACGCATCATTTGGTTCATTTCAATATGTCAAGGGACGGGAGAAACGGACAGGTGTGAAAAGTCAACACAGTGTGAGAATTGGATGGCTGAGCCAATTTATTTCCTTGATGTAGGAAAGAGAAGATAAGAAGCATTTCAGACTGCATTAGAGACCCAGAAGAAATGGAAGGTGTTCCAGAAATCTGAAAAGTGCATCTCTCAAATTTTTCTGCTAATATATCTTAAGAAATGATCATTGACTCAGAGAAGAGGATGTAGCTAAATAAATAAATAGTGCCGTCTTTTTCTATGTGCAGATTCAAACCAGAAAATTCTAGAAATTCCTGCAGAGCAACAAAACTTGAAAACGGGTCAGGAATAAACAAGGAAAGAGTGCCATGTTTAACAGAATAACAGAGTTGGAAAGGGCATTGAAGGTCTTCTAGTCCAACCCTCTGCTCAAGCAGGATATTTTATACTATTTCAGACAAATGGTTGTCCAAGCCCTTCTTAAAAATCTCCAGTGATGGAGCACCCACAATCTCTGGAGGCAACCCATTCCATTGATTAATTGTTCTAATTGCCAGGAAATTGCTCCTAACTTGCTTCTCTCCTTGATTAATTTCCATCCATTGATTCTTGTTCTGCCTTCAGGAGCTTTGGAGAATAGCTTGAACTCCTCTTCTTGGTGGCAGCCCCTTGCCTCTTGAAACATTGCCATCATGTCACCACTAGTCCTTCTTTTCATTAACTAGATATACTCAATTCCTCCAATGGTTCTTCATGTGTTTTAGCATCATGTTTATAGGGGGGAAAGCTGTTTTTCCATGTACTATGTCAGTTACTGCTTCCAAACCAGATTAAGTTCAACACTGAAGAAATATCCAAGAGATACCTTGGATGAAGCCTAGAAGCAATGGAGGTCCTACAAAGTTTCCATCTTCAAAGACATCTCTCGAAGAGCACCACTTCTAGAACATAGAATCATAGAACTGGAAGAAACTTTTTAGTCCAACCCCCTACTCAAGAGAGGAGACCTTATACCATCCCAGTCTAATGGTTCTCCAATCTATTTTGAAAACTTCCAGTGATGGAGCACCATCTCCTTCTATCTCTGCATCATCGCTTTCTACCTCTGCTCTCTGCAGAGCTATTCAAAATGCCTGACAAGGTGAGACAGATTCTCCTCTTTAATGTTTTCTTTAGCAGAGTCTTTCCTTCTTTCTAATATGATAGAGTGTTCCAATGTTTGAGGGGCTGCCAAAAAGAAGATGGGGTCAACCTATTTTCCAAAGGACAAGAAGCAATGGATGGAAACTAATCAAGGAGAGAAGCAATCTGGAACTAAGGAGAAATTTCCTGAAAGTGAGAACCATCAACCAGTGGAACAACTTGCCTCCAAAATAACAGAGTTGGAAGGGACCTTGAAGACAAAGAAGAGGGGGTGTCAACCTATTCTCCAAAGCCCTTGAAGGCAGGACAAGAAACAATAGAGGGAAACTAACCAAGGAGAGAAGCAACCTAGAACTAAGGATAAATTTCCTGACAGTGAGAACAATCAACCAGTGGAACAGCTTGCCTTCAGAAGTTGTGGGTGCTCCATCACTGGAGGCTTTTTAGAAAGACTGGACAGCTATTGTCTGAAATGGTACAGGGTGTTTGCTTGAACAGGGGATTGGAATAGAAGACCTCCAAGGTCTCTTCCAACTCTGTTATTCTATTAGTCTTTCTAAGCATTGCCAGCAACAAATGGGATTCTCTTACCATCAACAATGGTAACCTTGGCATTTGTTCGAAATGGCATCTCCTAAGTAACAGAAAGCTGAACTTACAACCTCAGCCATTAAGGTGATAGATTTTTGTAGTTCTATAATCATATATCAGTGGTGGTCATTATAAATGATCATCCAATGCCAAGCCATATGGCCTTTTTATTTATTAGATGTTTGGTGCATGCAATCCCTGCCTCTAGAACAATGTGAAGCTGCTGTGGCAAGATTTACTTTCCCCTCCTCTGGAACTAGCCACTTGCAAAGAGAAAGAGAGGAGATGAATTATAACAACAGCTGATAAAGCACAGCTGGGAAAACCTATTGGCCCTGGGAGAACCTAGATAAATAAAGTCTCTGAACATTCCAGGTTATTGTTCACCATAATGGTTCTCCTGCCTTTGGTGACCTTTGCTTGCCAAAATGCCAGCTATAAAATTTACCACCTTATTAAACCAGTCAGATCGACAGATGATCAACGGAAACTAAGAACAACAAAAGTCCATTGAGTAAACTGTTGCCTAGACTGAGTGCAGATGTGGTGTTCTGAACCTTAACAGGATGATAAATGGGAAACAGTTGCATCTGCCTTTTTATAGGAAAAAACTGTTATCCTGCTTCTTAGCACTGCCACGAACTTGCAGTAAAACCCAGAATAAATATTTTGTCACACACAGTGGTTTACAAGGAAAGATACTGTAGAAAAGGAGGAAAATTTATTTTGTCCAATAAAATCTACCTGTGGTAAAGCTAGGAATATTATCTAGTTTATCTGAGGAGGAGGAGGACATAGTTTAATCTGTCAAGAACGAAGAGACAAGCAAGATAATATTGAACTGTTGGTATTTGGGAATTCTTGTCCTATCGTACTGGTGGCAAGTGTTTGTTATACATGCACCTCATTCACGTTTGTGATGGAATACACGAAGAGTTGATGGATTCAAAGTTGTAGCAAAATCTTACTGGTTATCATATACATCTACTCCAATAGAAGAGAATAGTTGTAGCCCAGGGTTGAATTGAGGGGCCCTTGGTGTTCTCTGAGCTTGGTTGTTTTGCTAGATAGTACTGATGATGTTATCTAGCTGGGTAATGAAACATCTGCAAGAAAACAACCAAATTTAGAGAACATGAAATGAACTTGATGTTGTATTGCTTAACTGCTGCCCGTTTGTTGATAGCTCAAAATTGGAAGAGTAAAGTTTTACCTACAATGGAGGACTGGAGATTGAAGGTTTCGTATCTTGCTGAAATGGCAAAAATTTCGGCTTATTTGAAGAATCATTCTAATGAACAATTTTTATCAATATGGAGAAGATGGATTGTTTATATTCAAAAAAAGCATAGAATGGTGGAATATAACTTAGGCTTTTAGATAACTTGTTTTTTTTATATATATATATATATATTCCACCTACTTATGTAGAATAATATTTTGTGGAGTTAGGGATATTAATAGTAGTTTACTTTTATCTGAATAGTATCCTGGGACTAGGTTTGGGAAGTCCGGGGGGGGGGGCTTTTATTATAGCATTGTGATGTACTTGTGATGTGTTTTTTTTATGATGAAAATAATAAAAATTTATATTTGAAAAAAAAACAAATTTAGAGAACATCAAGGACCCCACATTTACTGTCTCACATATTCACCCCCACTTATCATGTCCTTCTCATCTAGGCTACATAGGGATTAGCTAGAGGAATGTGAGCCATCAAGTTTGGACTCAACAGGTCCCAGAGTTGGTGGCCTTCAGGATCTCTTTGATCCCTCAGATGCCTTGGTTTGTTGTTTTGGAAGTATGTTTACCCCTAAATAAATCCTGTCGGTTGCCCAAAGCTTAATCCAAGGCCTGTGCCTATGGAATTATAATCCAGAATACACAACCATGGAATAAGTGCTCCATTATACTCAGAAGGTCTTACATCTCAACAAGGAAGACAAATATAGATTGCAGCATTGATAAACTCTTTACCTCAGCTTATGTTTATTCCACAATATTTCTTTGCTTCCCATTATTCACCTGGAACTATTACTAAACGTTTTTTTGCAGTCAAGGGTGAAAAAGGAGATTTGATTTGTCTGTCATGAACGCACAAGGCTAAAAGAGAATCACAGGGAAATAAAAATCAATAATGTATGATCATTTGCAAAGCAGAGCGATTGTCTCCATTTCCTCTGCTTCCATCATGGAGCTCTTAAATACAAATCGGCAGCTAAAAAGGGAGGCCTGTCAAGATCAACTCGCTTTGAGTTGTGCACACTGGCAATACCGGAAGATCATTATCTTGCATGCTAACAGCTCCCCAGCAGATAAAGTCCTGAGAACATCTGTCAAGTCTCTAAACAGTGATGCACAGCCAAGGAGTCAAGATTCATACCATATTTCTGAAAAAAAAAGATATTACCAACTATGGATGATTGGAGACAGAAAGTATCATATTTTGCAGAGATGGCAAAAATATCCGCGTACCTGAAGGATCATTCTCAGGAAAAATTTATCTCAATATGGAGAAGATGGATAGATTATATTCAGAGAAAGTATGAACTGAAAAATTATTATGTAGCTTTTGATTAAAAACTTAGAAAAAATTAGGTATATTATATATTGATATAACTTAAAAAAAATTTTTGTTGTAATTTAATGTTATTTTAGAGTCACAGTAATTTTGTTCTAGTGTGTAGTAATAATGAGTAGTTTTGATTAGTATTGGATGATTGTGCATTTATTTCCTAGATTAGCTTTGGGAAGTCCTGGGGGGGAGGGGGAAAGGGGTAGGTTGGTATTATAGATTTATATGTATATATGTGCATGATTTTCTAAGGAGGTGCCCGGTGATACCCCAACTGCACTGATGGGATGGTTGAGGGAGAAAGGGAGGTAGGAAAGAGGGAGGAAGGAGGAGTGGTGGTAGGATAGGGAGGAGGAAGGTGTAGGTAAGTGAGAGGGTGGTGCGGGAGGGGGACACCGGACATGTCCGTGAATGTATTGATTGGTGTTGATTTTTTTTTTGGTTGATATTGTGATAAAAGATTTATGTTTTTGTTTTTCAATGAAAAATCAATAAAAATTTATTTAAAAAAAAAAGATTCATACCATATTTCATTACTCATATTTAATGCCAGAGAAAGGGTTAAGCTTCAGAATTTGGAAACCTGAATAAGCAAAACTCTCTTTCTCACACTTTTGCATGAGTCTGATTTCATTAAGGCAAGATCTCCGTGAATCATTTGAATTTATTTGTCCCCATTTATCAGGAGGGCTAACTGTTCCTTCACCAGATGAGAAGGAACCATCCATCTGCTCTTTGTTGGCCATATATGAAAATACTTCCTTCCCTTTTGCAGACTCTGAGTTCTTTCTTCTAAAACATCTTGATATCGTCATTGTCATCATGTTATCGTCTCAACAAGGACATGTCTATGCAGATTTGTTAGATTAAAACATCTACGTGACAGAATAATTGCATGCCAATTCATATATCAAAAGAACAAGAAAAACAGTATTTTATATAATACCAACAGGCTAATACAATCCAGTTCTTGATAGTGCATAGTCATTCTCCAAAGGCTCTTCAAAAAGGATGATCTTCACTAACTTCTAGAAGGCCATTGTGAGGTTGGAAGGCTCTTGAACCCAAAGCAGCACCATGATGGTCTGATCCAGGGTCTTCAAACTTGGCCCTTTTATGACTTGTGGAATTCTGGGAGTTGAAGTCCACAAGTCATAAAAGAGCCAAGATCCCTGGTCTGATCTGTTGTTTATGTATTTTAAGAGTACAGGGTCATTTGATTTTACGTGTATGGGTGTCTTTGCCCATCTCAACAATAAAGAAATGAAAAGAGAATGCAGGAATTTATTTCCACTGTAAATATCAAGAGAGAGAGATTGTCTTGTCACCAGTTTTCCAGGGAAAGCAACATTTTAGATATTGCAGATCCACACTTCCTATGGGAAAAAAAGATCTGCAATATTCAAAATGTTGCTTACGCTGAAAATCTAATGACATGACACACTCTCTCTTGATATTAAACCCCTGCAACCTATCACTTGATTCCTTCTAATGCCAGACTGTCTGATATGGGGGAGGGGAAATCCTTCTGCAAGATGACTTGGAGCTGGAAATGGGTTCTGCTTTTCTAAAATAAATATAATTTCTCTCATGCTGGATTTAAGAATCCAAAACATCTTGACATCCCTGCCATGTTATACAAGCAGCAGAAAATTCAAAATCTCTCTATAGCCATGATTCCTGATGGCTTTTGGTGACCCATGAATGTTGGTTTTCCAGCAACAACATTGAAGTGTTATTTTCTGGGAAATATCCTAATCTTGACTACAGCTCTGATACCTCTTGGGAGACTCCCATCCTAATACTAATGAGCTTCCAGCTTGCTGAATTTCGGAGATCAGAGAACATTGAACAGCTAAAGTAGAAGATGAGCGGGATAGGTTGGAGATTGGGGTTAAATGTGTCATCAGTATGGAATCATTGCGCACCCACAAGAGACCAAAGTCCACCCCACCCCATGAATTCTGTTGACCCTTATCTGGCACCAATTTAGCTTGGAGCATTAGTTGCTCAGGTTCTTGTTTATGAATGGCAAGAATAAACTTAACGCTTTGAACTCAACTCCTGTTCCTGGTTATTTGCACCTGACAGCTAACGCTAATACAGAATTAGTAATGTATTATTTCTAAAGGATTTTTATTTATTTATTTTTATAAAAAAAAAAAAAGGGATTACGTGTTGAACTGTTTGAATATTGTTTCAGATTAAGAGATGTTCTTCCTGTTGGTCCATTTTAGAGACGTTTGGCCCATGGGTGGCAGAATAATCCATTTGTCTAAGAGTTGATGTTTGCAAATTAGCAAAGCCTGATGAGTCGCTGTCTTCTTTTTCTATATACAGAGAGAGGCACAATAATTTATAGGCATGCCTAATTAGTACCATATTTTAAATTCCTTCCTCATTCTCCCTCTGGGCCATTCTATAATTTGTGAGTTATCCTTGCATGCAGTTTAGGTTGCAGGTATATATCTTAATTTCTCAACCTTGGCAACTTAAAAATATGTGGACTTCAACTCCCAGAGTTCTCCAGCCAACATACTGGCAGGAGAATTCTGGGAACTGAAGTCCACACATCTTCATTCTAGCTTGAAGATTGAGAAACACTAGTGGTCTTTCATACAGATGGTTTGCAAATGCATTTCAGTCAAGCCCTGTAAAGTGGACATTTTAAGAGCTACATTCAAACACCAAACACATACTGTAGGTTTCTTCTCTTTAATGTTAAATTCTCTTTTTTTCCATGGATTTTTGGCCATAAAGATAAGAGCTCTTCTGATCATGCTTGGCACCAGATGGACTTCATATTTCTTGGCCAAAATAGAGAAGTTGCTTTCTATTGTCTTTTTCGAGGATTACTACTTTTCTTTAAAGACAGATCCCATTTGGCTTAGATCCTTTAATTTCCACTGATCTTCTATGGAAGTATTAATGAAGATCATTCACCACTTCTGGAGGCAGGTTGTTCCATTGGTTAATTGTTCTAACTGTCAGGATGTTTCTCCTTAGTTCTAGGTTGCTTCTCTCCTTGGTTAGTTTCCATCTGTTGCTTCTTATCCTGCCTTCAGGCGCTTTGGAGAATAGCTTGTCTCCCTCTTCTTTGTGGCAGCCAATGAGATATTGGAACACTGCTATCATGTCCCCCCTCGTCCTTCTCTTCATTAAACTAGACATACCCAATTCCAGCAACCGTTCCTTATATGTTTTAGCCTCCAGTCCCCTAACCATCTTTGTTGCTCTTCTCTGTATTCTTTCTACAGTCTCAGCATCTTTTTTACATCAATTAACCAATGGAACAACCTGCCTCCAGAAGCGGTGAATACTCCAACACTGGAAATTTTTAAGAAGAGACTGGACAGCCATTTGTCTGAAATGGTGTAGGGTTCCTGCCTGAGTAGGGGGTTGGACTCGATGACCTCCAAGGTCCCTTCCAACTTTATTATTATTATTATTATTATTATTATTATTATTATTATTATTATTATTATTATTATTATTATTATTATTATTATTATTATTATTATTATTATTATTATTCCTCCTTACTGCTGATCCCAGAGGTCATTCAGATGTCGCCACGAATGACTGATGTAATTTGTCCTTCCCTCATTCTATGTAATTGGAAGAGGAGGCACTTGTAAATAATGGACTTCCGGACCGCTCCCCCCCGCCGCAGGGAGACGGAACCGCGGAGATGGTTCCGTCCCAGGCGCCTGATGGACCCGGAGAGGTTCCTGACGGAGCTTGGGCCATATCCGGAGGATCTAGTCCACGACTCGGCTGAAGATCTGGCGGCGGCCTGGGATGTGGCCGCAGCCGCAGCACTGGACCGAGTCGTGCCGTTGCGGCCTCTGACCCGACGCAGATCTCAACAAGCTCCTTGGTTTACCGAGGAGCTGAGAGAGATGAAGCGCCGGAAAAGACGCCTAGAGAGCAGTTGGAGGGCTACCCGAACC
>NW_015388898.1:46464-64348 GCF_001527695.2 Protobothrops mucrosquamatus
TACTACTCCACCCTCATTGCGTCATCAGATAATCGCCCGGCCTCCCTCTTCAGGGTGACCCGCTCTCTCCTTCAATTGAGGGGGGGGACCCCCTGGTGGGGAGGGCTGAGGATTTTGCTCAATATCTGCATGACAAAGTCGCTCGGATCCGAGAGGGTTTGGACTCCGACTGGGTGGCCCCGGGGGAGGAGACGGGAGCGGGTCTTGAGACTATTATATGGGAGGAGTTTGACTCTGTGGCTCCTGAGGATGTGGACAGGATCCTGGGGAGGCTGAATGCAACCACATGTTTACTGGATCCGTGCCCCTCCTGGCTGGTACTGGCGGCTCGGGAGGGTACACGAGCCTGGCTCCAGGGAATTATAAATGCTTCTCTGTGGGAGGGTGCCTTCCCCGCGGCCTTAAAGGAGGCGGTGGTGAGGCCCCTCCTTAAGAAGCCTTCCCTGGACCCAGATGTATTGGCTAACTATCGCCCGGTCTCCAACCTTCGCTTTGTGACGAAGGTTGTTGAGAGTGTGGTTGCGTAGCAATTCCCTCGGCACCTGGAGGAAACAGTCTATCTGGACCCGCTCCAGTCGGGTTTCAGGCCGGGTTACAGCACGGAAACGGCATTGGTCACGTTGGTAAATGATCTCTGGAGGGCCCGGGACAGGGGCCATTCCTCTGTCCTAGTTCTTTTGGACCTCTCAGCGGCTTTTGATACCGTGGACCACGGCATCATGCTGCGACGGCTGGGTGAGTTGGGAGTGGGAGGCACTGTTATGCGGTGGTTCTCCTCCTTCCTCACCGATCGCACGCAGTCTGTATTGGCAGGGGGACAGAGGTCGACCCCAAGGCCCCTAACCTGTGGGGTGCCACAAGGGTCGGTCCTCTCTCCCCTTTTGTTCAATATTTATGTGAAGCCGCTGGGGGAGATCATTCGTGGCTTCGGGGTGGACTTCCATCAGTACGCTGATGATACTCAGCTGTACATTTCCACTCCAGGCCACCCCAACGATGCCCTTGACGTGATGGCCCGTTGCCTGGAGGCCGTAAGGGTCTGGATGGGGAGGAACAGACTCAGGCTCAACCCTTCCAAGACCGAGTGGCTGTGGCTGCTGGCGTCCCGGCATAGTCAGCTGATTCCATCGCTGACTATAGGGGGCGAAATTCTGGCCCCCTCGGAGAGGGTACGCAACCTGGGGGTCCTCCTGGACCCACGGCTGACACTGGAAGACCAGTTGTCGGCCGTGACCAGGGGGGCGTTTTATCAGGTTCGCCTGATTCACCAGTTGCGGCCTTTTCTGGACCGGGACACCTTGCGCACAGTCACCCATGCTCTCGTCACCTCCCGCCTGGACTACTGTAATGCTCTCTACATGGGGCTTCCCTTGAGGAGCACTCGGAGGCTCCAGCTAGTCCAGAATGCGGCTGCGTGGGCGGTGTTGGGAGGGACTCGTCGCTCCCATGTAACACCGCTGCTGCGCGAGCTGCACTGGCTGCCGGTGGCTTTCCGGGTGCGCTTCAAGGTGCTGGTTATTATCTTCAAAGCGCTCCATGGCATCGGACCTGGATATCTCCGAGACCGCCTTCTGCCTCAGAGTGCCTCCCATCGGCCGGTACGCTCCCACANGAACTACCCCCAGAGATCCGGGTGATCCCGGATCTCCCTTCCTTCCGCCGCGCCCTTAAGACATGGCTATTCCAACAAGCAGGACTGGCCTAGGGGGAGATTTTTAGTGGGGTTTTAAAAATAATTTTAAATTGACACAGGCCACATCAAATATTTTATTTTAATTATGTTTTAAAGTGGGTATCTCTATCTCTGTATTTGTTTTTATTAGGCTGTCAGCCGCCCTGAGTCCGTAAGGAGAAGGGTGGGATAAAAATCCAAACAAATAAATAAATAAATAAATAAATAAATAAATAAATAAAAGATTGAATAACAAAATAACAGAGTTGGAAGGGACCTCGGAGGTCTTCTAGTCCAACTCCCTGCTCAAGCAGGAAACTCCATACCATTTCAGACAAATGGTTGGCCAATGTCTTCTTAAAATCTGTCAGTGTTGGAGCGCCCACAACTTCTGGAGGCAAGTAATTCCACTGGTTAATTGTTCTAACTGTCAGGAAATTTCTTCTCTGTTCTCCTCAGTTGTTTGTTTCTTAGTTCTAGACCAGGTATGTCAAACTTGCGATGTCACGTGATGTTGCGCAATGTATCAGGCCGGTTTTGCCATTGCCGGCAATAGGGTGGGTGCGGCTTCCATATGACGCATCTGGCCAGGGGCCGGCAGTTTGACACCCCTGTTCTAGACTGAATTTTGGGGAGATCTGAGAGGCCATCATGGCTACTCTGGGAGTATGAAACCCCAAATTAGTTGTTCATAGCTCTCTTCTATAAATTCCCTGCCTGCCTTTCAGCAAAATGCTTACTATCAAACTCTTTTTGCAAACTAAAAGCAACTACAGTGATTACTCACCTTGCCAAGCTTTTGTCAGCATCACAAATTAACAATGCGACTGAGAAAGCAGAAAATGTGTATAAGGATCTCTCCAAATCCCAATATTGGGGAAAAAAATTATTTACCCTTTTGCTTTAGAAAACGTATATGGCCACTCACTTCTTAGAAAATAATTTTGCAAAGCTAATAATTTTGCAAGGCTAACAATAACACAATAGATTTTTAATAATAATAATAATAATAATAATAATAATAATAATAATAATAATAATAATAATAATAATAATAATAATAATAATAATAATAATAATAATAATAATAATAATAATAATAATGAAGTTGGAAGGAACCTTGGAGGTCATCTAGTCGAACTCCCTGCTCAGGCAGGAAACCCTATACCATTTCAGACAAATTGCTGTCCAGTCTCTTCTTAAAAACTTCCAGTGTTGGAGCATTCACCACTTCTGGAGGCAGGTTGTTCCACTGGTTAATTGTTCTCACTGTCAGGAAATTTCTCCTTAATTCCAGGTTGTTTCTCTCCTTGATGAGTTTCCATCCGTTGCTTCTTGTCCTACATTCAGGCGCTTTGGAGAATAGCTTGACTCCCTCTTCTTTGGGGCAGCCCCTGAGATATTGGAACACCGCTATCATGTCCCCCCTCATCCTTCTCTTCGTTAAACTAGACATACCCAATTCCAGCAACCGTTCCTTATATGTTTTAGCCTCCAGTCCCCTAATCATATTTGTTGCTCTTTTCTGTACTCTTTCTAGGGTCTCAACATTGTTTTTACATCGTGGTGACCAAAACTGGATGCAGTATTCCAAGTGTGGCCTTACCAAGGCATTGTAAAGTGGAACATTTCACATGATCTTGATTCTATCCCTCTGTTAATGTAGCCTAGCACTGTGTCGGCTTTTTCTTTTTATGATCCTGTAATCCCTTGATTTGGGGTGGAGTCAGGGCGACTGAATGGAGCTGAACGTTTACTGGCCTGGATGCCCTTCCTGACATCTACAAAGAATTCACAGCAGATATTTTCTCCTTGCACCCTGATAGAGAAACAACTGTTGCTACCTAGTGTTGAAGTCTCAACCTTTCAAGTGGGAGGCCAGCATCTTCACCTCTAGGTCACCACGCCACTCAACAACACAATAAAAAAATAATAAGTAACAAAAACCCTACAATTAAAAAAAAATACTATGAAAATCATTGTAATACAATAACCAAGACACTTGGTTATTCAATAACTAACTCACCTGGTCAGGGTTAACCAACTCACAAGACAAGAACACAGATATAGGACTCCACTAACCTCCTGGTCTTAGGGAAAACCACATTTTCAGTCTTTTGAAAGGCCACGGAGGTCTTTTCTTTTAGAACAGATCAATTTTTTTATCGGACTGCATTAAAATTTATGGTTAAGAAAGAATTAAAACCTATTTGGGGTAACTAGGGACTCGTGTATAAAGGGATAATGCTAGAAAAACCACATTTATGCACTGAAAGGATTCATGGCTATACAGCAAATGGTTATTGCATTTAGAAACCTTAAATTATTTTTATTTTAATTTAAAACCCCTTTTTGAAAAACGTAGGAGAAAAGAAGCAAAAGGTCTTAGTCACATCCTGTATAATCGGAGTGTTTGTGGACTCCATGAGGATCTCCTCTGGGTATGGTAGGATATTTTATTATCCATTATCTGTAACACAGAGATAATGAACGTGGTTCTGTTGTGCTAAATCCGAAACCCACAGGAATACCAGGATTTGGCAGACTAGATATATCTCACTTAGTTTCCACTGTGTAAACCCATCACAAATCATTCAGCAGAAAGTCTGTTGGTTAAATAAGTCTACAAAAGAGAGATGATGGAATTCTTCATTTATCTTCATTGAAACCACTCAGGCTGCCTTCGAGTTGATAACATGAAACTAATCCTGTCCGCTCTCTTTCCTCCATCTTTCTCTTTTTCCCTTGCCAGCTTTCTGGGGTTTGATTACATTTTCCTTAATTAGATTTTATTCCAGAGCCCGGTTGCAAAATGAGCAGGTTGCAAAAAGAACTGGAATATTCAATTGTGCGAGGAAATGTGGTAGGAAAAGATGAATTGGTGCTGAAGAAGAATCATTCAACTGAAAGGGTGTGGGGGGGATGCATGGTTCCATGTGTTTAATTGGGTAGGCTATCAACTCATGCTTGATTTCATGAATTAGCAATGGATAATATTAACTTCTGGGGTGAAAATGTAAACAGTTGGACTTTTTAATTGCTGGAAACTCTAATGCATTATTAAAACAGATAAGGGAAATAAGCAGATGTGATGTTGGAGAAGACTCTTGAGAGTCCCTTGGACTGCAAAGAGGTCAAATCAGTCAATCCTGAAAGAAATCAACCCTAACTGTCCTTTGGAAGGACAGATCCTGAAGCTGTAGCTCAAATCCTTTGGCCACCAAATGAGAAGAGGGGGTTTCATTGGAGAAGACCCCGAGGTTGGGAAACATGGAAGGCAAAAGAAGAAAGGGGACAGCAGAGGATAAGATGGTTAGATAGTGTCATTGATGCAATGAACATGAATTTGGGCAAACTCCGGGAGACAGTGGAGGATGGGGGGGGGGACTGGCATGGGGTTGTCTATCCATGGGGTTGCAAAGAGTCAGACATGATTTAGTGACTGAACAGCAACAAGAGGAAGAGACTGAATTTGCTTTTCCAGACAGGAAAACACTTCTTTACATTAAAAACAAATGCAAGTTAGCTTCATATCTTCATGGACACTTCCAGCAGTCTGCTGCAGCTGCCAAAAAAGCCAACACAGTGCTAGGCTGCATTAACAGAGGGATAGAATCAAGATCACGTGAAGTATTAATACCACTTTATACAATGCCTTGGTAAGGCCACACTTGGAATACTGCATCCAGGTTTGGTCATCACGATGTAAAAAAGATGTTGAGACTCTAGAAAGAGTACAGAGAAGAGCAACAAAGATGATTAGGGGACTGGAGCTAAAGCATATAAGGAACAGTTGCTGGAATTGGGTGTCTAGTTTAATGAAGAGAAGGACGAGGGGGGACATGATAGCAGTATTCCAATATCTCAGGGGCTGCCACAAAGAAGAGGGAGTCAGGCTACTCTCCAAATCACCTGAAGGCAGGACAAGAAGCAACGGGTGGAAACTAATCAAGGAGAGAAGCAACCTAGAACTAAGGAGAAATTTCCTGACAGTTAGAACAATTAACCAGTGGAACAACCTGCCTCCAGAAGCGGGGAATGCGCCAACACTGGAAGTTTTTAAGAAGAAACTGGACAACCATTTGTCCGAAATGGTATAGGGTTTCCTGCCTGAGCAGGGGGTTGGACTAGATGACCTCCAAGACCCTTCCAAGTTTATCATCATCATCATCATCATCATCATCATCATCATCATCATCATCATCATCATCATCATCATCATCATCATCATCATCATCATCATCATTATTATTATTATTATTATTATTATTATTATTATTATTATTATTATTATTATTATTATTATTATTATTATTATTATCCCCTCAACCATGCAAAAGTCATTTGCCATAGCAAGACTTCAACTTCACAATCTAGCCTAGAATCTGAGACTTTCCAATATTCTTTCATCCAAATACTAACCAGGTATGACCCTAATTTATTTTTTTGATAATGTTGGATAAGTAGGATACAACACCAAATAAAATACTGGGAAAGAAACACTACAGTATTTAATCAAGGAAGTGTTAAGGAAAAAACCCACACCGGTTACAAAGAAAATCTTGTTTCTCAGGACTTAAAGATCTTCAAGGTCCCGTCCAACTCTGTTATTCTGTTATTTCGCTCCTCCTTGCCAAATACTAGTTCTTACTCAGTTCTGTCAAGGTCCTCTCCCTTACTTTCTACATTTAGGTCCTAATGAGATCCAACCCTTTGTAACTTCCAAGTCACCCAAGCAATTTCCAGGAGCTTAGCTTGAAGGATTTTTTTTTAAAGCAATACCAAAAACTTTCCCAAGTTCACGAAGAGATCAATATAGAGTAGTTGATTTTTTTATAAAAAAAAGAAGAAGAAAAATGTTCCTTTTTGGTGTGTAGGCCATGAAACATCTCTTAGCAGATGGAGTCAGACAAGATGACTTGTTCTTTTCTCCTTTAGAAAAGATGGCATAAAGACATTTTGTTCTTGGTTCTCACTGTTTAAGGGGCTTAGTCAGACTGTGAGTTACGCTCTGCGCAGCAGTTGATGATCTACATTTTTCCTTTCCTTCTGATAGAAAACTGCAGAGGAAGGGGGGATGTGTCTATCTCCACTTTTAATTAAAAATCACAAGGTGGAATATTTCACTACATTTCTTCAGCCTGTTTCCCCTTTAGCTAAGCTGTTAGCTGTAAAAGCATTGGCAAGACTCATTAGCCCCATGCACCTTGCCTAAATAGAATCCAAGCCAGAAAGGTAGGAATAGGAGAATAATAGAGTTGGAAGAGATCTTGGAGATCTTCTAATCTGCACAAGCAGGAGATCCTGTACCATTTCAGACAAATTGTTATCCAATCTCTTCTTAAAAACATCCAGTGTTGCAACACCCACAACTTCTGAAGGCAAATTGTTCCACTGATTAATTGTTCTGACCGTCAGGAAATTTCTCCTTAGTTCTGGGTTGCTTCTCTCCTTGATTAGTTTCCATCCATTGCTTCTTGTCTTGCCTTCGGGTGTTTTGGAAAATAAGTTGATCCCCTCTTCTTTGTGGCTGCCCCTCAAATATTGGAAGACTATCATACCACCCCTAGTCCTTCTTTTCACTAGACTAGACCAACCCAATTCTTCCAACCGTTCTGACATGAATATCTCTTTATTTATGCATAAGTGAGGAGAGGCATCTCACCCAAAGAAAGGGAAAGACAGCAATTTAGAAAGATAGAGAATCACTTTATGTACAGTTCAATCATTTTGGGTTTGGAATGGGTTCTTTCATTGGTTAGCGCCATTTGACTTATTGCTGATGCTATCCATGTAACATGTAACGTTTCATAGCTATCCCATAATATCCTTAGTACGACCTTGTTAATGCTCATCCCCATATTCAGAAGCTGTGGCTTTTACATTATAATGGAGCATAATGAGTTCACACCTAATTCTATTCAATTTCCTCTGTCTGGATGAAATTGAATGGAATGACATACGATACTGGAAGGATTCCCCCTTGGTTGAGATTGTGGTGCTGATATGCAAACTATTACACATACTGTGCAAGATTGCCCACAACTTGCGTTCTCTGCTTCCCTAGAACACAGGTCCCCAACCGGTGGGCTATGGTCCACTAGCAGGCCTTGGCCTAACCTCCACCGGGCTGCGTGAGTGGCCGGTTGGAGCACAGACATTTGCACACATGCACATGGCCCCACTCATGTGAGCAGTGCCATGAGCATCAGGGGCATTCATGGCTCCACTCACACGAGCATCATCATGGGCATTCGTGGCCCCACTCGCACGAGCATCATCGTGGGCATTTGTGGCCCCACTTGCACGAGCATCATTGTGGGCATTCGTGGCCCCACTCACACGAACATCATCATGAGCATTTGTGGCCCTATTTGTACAAGCATCATTGTGGTCTTTTGTGGCCCCACTCGCACAAGCATCATCGTGGTCATTCGTGGCCCCATTCACATGAGCATTATCGTGGTCATTCGTGGCCCCACTAGCACAAGCATCATCATGGGCATTCGTGGTGCCACTCACACGAGCATCAACATGAATGTCGTGAGTGCTCATGCACACGCATGTACACATGCTCCTGCCCCTCCCACAAAATCACCCCCTCTTTCTCCCTTCCCCCTACACTCCAGGCTAGAAAGGCTGGGAACTCTGCCCTAGAAGAACTGCATGAAGCAATGCCAGAGACCATTGCCTGGATAGCTGAATTGGACATGCAGTTAAGAGGCCACTGCCGTACCTCAGGAGACGTTTTGTACATAATGATGTGGATTGTGTGTCTTTGTTTACTTCTCTTCTGTCATGTTCTCATCATATGGTAAATAAATAAATAAATAAATAAATAAATAAATAAATAAATGAATAAATAAATAAGTAAATAAATAAATAAATAAATAAAAAAGTTTGTCCTTGTCTTTAGCTGGTTTGAACAATTTGTCATCAGACCCCACATTCTTCATGGAAAACTCTCTGTCAATGCTGCTAACATTGGATGTTCTTGCTTTGATAACAGATGGAAAGGCAGCCATTTTTCTCTATTGCTTTTAGAGTTAGTTGATGCTGGGAGAGGGAATGTCGATGAGAGTCCAGCTAGTCATAACAATAATAACTCAGCCGTGAGAACCCAAGGTCATTGGGCCCAGAGGTGATAGAGTTTTGGCGGGCTGGAGAGCTGGGGAGAAAGCCCGCACTTCAAGCTAATTGGGGGATGTGATTTATGACTGTTTATTGGAGGAGGGAATTGTGCTTTGTTACTTTGTATCCAGGGGAGGGGAAATTAGTTTTTGGTTTTGACTATGTAGTGCCGATACTTTGTTTCTCGAATAAAAGATTCTTTAAGGTAAGCAATGCCTTGAAGTTCTTTTGAAGAGTTTCATCTGTCGGAACCATGACACTTTCTTTGTTACTTCAGAGAACTGGAAATGTTAATCAAAGGCACTCCCAGTTACTGAAAATATTACTCAGAGAGTGTCCACTCTCCTGCTTCCATCAGCTCAATGAAAGAGCCACTCTGCATTGCTTCAGGATCAGATGTGATCCACCCAAACTCTTGCCCTTTAAGCGCCTAATTATTATTTGCTAAGAAATGAGTCAATGGATGACTATCCGTTTGGCTTCTCTTCCAGCTAGAAGGATCTTTCTGAGTATGCAAATAGAAGGAGGTCAACTTTCCCTCGAAGGCAATTACATTACTCTTTCTAAGCAATCTAATTGAAAGCTCAGGAAAGTCAAATTTCCCCTATCAACAAATAATATACAACCCAATTTCTTCAGGTCCTTTGCTCAGGGTGGGTCAATTTACTTCGCTGAGTCTTGATTTCAGCTGATTTATTTTGGCAGAATTGGGAATCTTTGGATAAGATGCCAGGGGCAGATTAATGGGTGAATATGGACTACTGGAGGTCTGCAAAGGAAAGTGAAATTGAGCCGCTGCTCTAACTGAGAGATGGATTTTTTCTTTCTTTTAACCGCCCCGTAACACTTGCATCAGGATGGAGTCGGGATGACTGAATGGAGCTGAGTGTTTACTGGCTGGATGCCTTTCCTGACACCTATGTGGAGTTCACAGCAGATATTTTTTTTCTGTGCGCCTAGAGAGAGAAATATCTGCCACTACCTAGGATCGAACTCACCACCTCCTGATTGTGAGGCAAGAGTGCCACCTCTAGGCCACCACACCATTCTTCTAACTATGAGATGGATAACAAGACATAAATCACTTAAATAGGAACCAGCAGTGTGCTGCAGCTGCCAAAAAAGCCACGTGAAGCATTAATACCACTTTAGAATGCCTTGGTAAGGCCACACTTGGAATACTGCATCCAATTTTGGTCACTACAATGTAAAAAAGATGTTGAGACTCTAGAAAGAGTACAGAGAAGAGCAACAAGGATGATTAGGGGACTGGAGGTTAAAACATATAAGGAACGGCTGCTGGACAGATTAATGAGCTGCCATTATCATTCAAGCTGATGGACCCACAAAAATCCTTCAGATGATCAAAATATATTATTTTCAGCTGTGCAGAGGGGAAGGCGCAAACAAGCAGCCTTTTCATATCCATCCATCCATTCTTCAGTTCAGCCACTGAGACATTCATTCACTCATTGCAGTTATACCATCTTGGTTGTCCAGTCTCTTCTGATGGAGAATCCACAGCTTCTGCATAACACTAAAATAACTTTTAAGAATGAGAGCTTACGAAGGTGGACTAACTCCTTTAGCCAATGCATTTCTTAGACTGAAAATTTCTTAAATATATTTTCTAAAGCCTTTCTTATAAAGTTTCTCCTTAGTTCTAGGTTGCTTCTCTCCTTGATTAGTTTCCACCCGTTGCTTCTTGTCCTGCCTTCAGGCGCTTTGGAGAATAGCTTGACTCCCTCTTCTTTGGGGCAGCCCCTGAGATATTGGAACACTGCTATCATGTCCCCCCTCGTCCTTCTCTTCGTTAAACTAGACATACCCAGTTCCAGCAACCGTTCCTTATATGTTTTAGCCTCCAGTCCCCTAATCATCTTTGTTGCTCTTCTCTGTATTCTTTCTAGAGTCCCAGCATCTTTTTTACATCAATTAACCAATGGAACAACCTGCCTACAGAAGCGGTGAATACTCCAACACTGGAAGTTTTTAAGAAGAGACTGGACAGCCATTTGTCTGAAATGGTGTAGGGTTCCTGCCTGAGTAGGGGGTTGGACTCGATGACCTCCAAGGTCCTTTCCAACTTTATTATCATCATCATCATCATCATCATCATCATCATCATCATCATCATCATCATCATCATCATCATCATCATCATCATTATTATTATTATTATTATTATTATTATTATTATTATTATTATTATTCCTCCTTACTGCTGATCCCAGAGGTCATTCAGATGTCACCACGAATTGCTGACTGATGTAATTTGTCCTTCCCTCATTCTATGTAATTGGAAGAGGAGGCACTTGTAAATAAAAAAAAAGATTGAATAACAAAATAACAGAGTTGGAAGGGACCTCGGAGGTCTTCTAGTCCAACTCCCTGCTCAGGCAGGAAACCCTATACCATTTCAGACAAATGGTTGGCCAATGTCTTCTCAAAATCTGTCAGTGTTGGAGCGCCCACAACTTCTGGAGGCAGATTGTTCCACTGATTAATTGTTCTAACTGTCAGTTCTCCTCAGTTGTTTGTTTCTTAGTTCTAGACCAGGCATGTCAAACCCACGACGTCACGTGACATTGCACAATGTAGCAGGCCAGTTTTGCCATTGCCAGCAATAGGGTGGGTGCGGCTTCCACATGACATGTCTGGCCGGGGGCCGGCAGTTTGACACCCCTGTTCTAGACTGAATTTTGGGGAGATCTGACATATTTCTTGGCCAAAATAGAGAAGTTGCTTTCTATTGTCTTCTCTGTACTCTTTCTAGAGTCTCAACATTGTTTTTACATCGTGATGACCAAAACTGGATGCAGTATTCCAAGTGTGGCCTTACCAAGGCATTGTAAAGTGGAACATTTCACATGATCTTGATTCTATCCCTCTGTTAATGCAGCCTAGCACTGTGTTGGCTTTTTCTTTTTATGATCCTGTAATCCCTTGATTTGGGGTGGAGTCAGGGCGACTGAATGGAGCTGAACGTTTACTGGCCTAGATGCCCTTCCTGACACCTACAAAGAATTCACAGCAGATATTTTCTCCTTGCACCCTGATAGAGAAACAACTGTTGCTACCTGGTGTTGAACTCTCAACCTTTCAAGTGGGAGGCCAGCATCTTCACCTCTAGGTCACCACGCCACTCAATAACACAACAGAAAACTAATAAGTAACAAGAAGTAACTAATAAGTCACAAGACAAGAACACAGATGTAGGACTCCACTAACCTCCTGGTCTTAGGGAAAACCACATTTTCACATTATTATTATATGCTGTGCAGAATAGGGATCTAGCAACTTTTTTGTGCTTTCTCATGTAGGGATCTGTTCCCTAAACTGATGAAGCCAAAATGTACGTTGTGACACCACAGTGCAAATTCTGCTTTTTTCTACTTGCATCACACCACCGCACACAAATCCACAAGAGGATTGTGACAATTACAACGAACATTTCATTCATTCTCTCCTTGCTTCCCGCATGGATACGGCCATGGAGAAAATAAAACTAGTTTTTATTATGACTTCAAATGCCCTGAAACTGAGCCTGACATCAATCAATTCAGCTTTTAAGTACAGCCCACATTGTGGGTTGACAAAGGTCCAGAGCTACTTTTGAACGGTTTGCTGGAGGAAGTGACCTTAATGTTTTCAGCTTAATAAATTTTTAATAAGACTAATTTTATTGTGTATTGACTTCGATGCTTTGCTCATGATCTCTTTGGAGCCGTGATAAGCAAGCTCTGAGTACCCATCTTTCTAAATATACAAGACCTCCTTTGCTGTATATTCCTGAAGTACGTGCAGTGCCATCATTCGTGAGATTTACAATAATAATAATAATAATAATAATAATAATAATAATAATAATAATAATAATAATAGTAGTAGTAGTAGTAGTAGTAGTAGTAATAATAATAGTAATAATAATAATAGTAATAATAATAATAAAGTTGGAAGGGACCTTGGAGGTCATCTAGTCCAACCCCCTGCTCAGGCAGGAACCCTACACCATTTCAGACAAATGGCTGTCCAGTCCCTTCTTAAAAACTTCCAGTGTTGGAGCATTCACTGCTTCTGGAGGCAGGTGGTTCCACTGGTGAATTGTTCTAACTGTCAGGAAGTTTCTCCTTAGTTCTAGGTTGCTCCTCTCCTTGGTTAGTTTCTATCCGTTGCTTCTTGTCCTGCCTTCAGGCACCTTGGAAAATAGCTTGACTTCCTCTTCTTTGTGGCAGCCCCTGAGATATTGGAATACTGCTATCATGTCCCCCCTTGTCCTTCTCTTCATTAAACTGGACATACCCAATTCCAGCAGCCGTTCCTTATATGCTTTAGCCTCCAGTCCCCTAATCATATTTGTTGCTCTTCTTTGTACTCTTTCTAGAGTCTCAACATCTTTTTTACATCGTGGTGACCAAAACTGGATGCAGTATTCCAAGTGTGGCTTTACTAAGGCATTGTAAAATGGTATTAATACTTCACGTGATCTTGATTCTATCCCTCTGTTAATGCAGCCCAGCATTCTGTTGGCCTTTTTGGCAGCTGCAGCACACTGCTGGCTCATATTTAAGTGATTGTCCACTAGGACTCTGAGGTCCCTCTCACAGTTACTATTATTGAGCAAGATACCCCCCATACTATACCTGTACATTTGGTTTTTCTTGCCTAAATGTAGAACCTTACTTTTTTCACCAGTGAATTTCATTTTGTTAGATAGCGCCCAGTGTTCAAGTCTGTCTAGGTCCTCCTGTATCTTGAGCCTGTCTTCTGGAGTGTTGGCTATTCCTGCCAGCTTGGTGTCGTCTGCAAATTTGATGAGTTCCCCATCTATCCCCTCATCCAAATTGTTGATGAAGATGTTGAAGAGCACTGGGCCCAGAACAGAGCCTTGGGGCACCCCACTACACACTTCCCTCCATGTAGATGCAGTAGATGTAGATGTAGATGACTAAAACTCAACTGGAACCCATCAAAATCCAGCCCTAAGGGTTACGTTTTCAGATAAGGTTTTTTTTTTTCCCCTAAAGTTTTCCATTTTTCTCCTGAAAAATTGGCCAGCATGTAGCTCAGCAGTCTAGCCCAGGGATAAGACCATTTCAGGTTCCACTTCAGTACATTACTTCTGAATTCAGCAGAAATGAGTCAAAATGATCAAGTGCAGTTTAAAACAAAACTGGAGGAGAGTCTTTCCTTAGCAACGCTTCTTAGTTCCCTCAATTTATCACGACCCTTAAGAGTTGAATATACTTATATACTTATATACTTATATACTGATTCTCTAGGTCTCACAATAATGATAGACAAATCTGACCCTAGGTTCTGCCTCAGTTTCAGTCCTTCTGTTTAATTATGTGCTTCAGAATTATGTAGGTAAAATTAGAATATTATATCCCCCACATAAGCCATGACCATTGCTTCCTGGTTATTGTGTTTCCCCAAAGTAGAAGACCTTGTCTTACTTTCTTTTGGGCTCTGAAGTAAGCACTAGATTTTATTTTCGGGGAGGGCTTACTTTTTGCTGCTACCGGTACCAGTAGGCCACGAGGGCACGGGAGTGGGGCAAAGCCTATGCATGGGATGGAGAAAAAACGCGGTGGCGAGAGCGTGGTGGCGGACCAATTGCTTCCCTCCACCTGCCAGACACCTGCTGAAGCCGTGCAGGGTAAGGTTGCAGTAGGGGGGTGGAGTTCCTTCCCTCCACCTGCCAGACACCTGCCAAAGCCACGCAGGGTAAGGTTGCTGCGCCCGCCGCTGCCCAGATGCCCTCGCCTCCCCCGAGCATTTTTTTTTTTTTACTAACCTGCCTTTCAGCTGCATTGCGTTTCTCCGTTCGCTTCTCAACCTTCGCCGCGTGTTTGTGGGACTACCGGTGAAAAACAAAAAAAAAAGTTCAATCAGACTTTCTAACTTCTTCAGATCTTTTATTTATTTATTTATTTTTTCCCCACCCAGGTTTTTCTGTTTTTTCCCCAAGGCTTCCCATCTCCCGTTAGGGTTGGGGGCAGTGGGGGTTAGAATTAATGTATGGTAGGCCTGGCAGTGGCCTTGGATGTGACGTGCAAAGCAGCAAATGGCCACTTCACACTGAAACCGGTTATTTGTCGCATCCTGCCCAATGCATATAATAATAATAACAATAATAATAATAATAATAATAATAATAATAATAATAATAATAATAATAATAATAATAATAATAATAATAATAAAGTTGGAAGGGACCTTGGAGGTCATCTAGTCCAACCCCCTGCTCAGGCAGGAAACCCTATACCATTTCAGACAAATGGCTGTCCAGTCTCTTCTTAAAAACTTCCAGTGTTGGAGCATTCACCGCTTCTGGAGGCAGGTTGTTCCACTGGTTAATTGTTCTAACTACTAGCTACTATGAGGCCACGGAACAAGCCGGGCAGCGATAGGGAACTGGTATACCGGTACCATGGGTCTGATATCCCTTCCCCTTCTCCTTGTCACAGGCAGGCTGTCTGTGCAGGCCCTTAAGTAGGGCTTAATTTCGGGGGGAGGGCTTATATTAGGCCCACCCCAAACAAATCTTCTGGGGCTTACTTTCGGGGGTGGGTTTACTTTTGGAGAAACATGGTACATCCACCTGACCCATTAGAGCAGGGAGGCAAGGAATGTTTCAGGTCCCCTCTCCTAAGGAGGTCTATCTGGCAGGACATAGAATAAGGGTCTTCTCTGTGGTGGCTCCCTTCCTTTGGAACATCATCCCCCTAGAGATTAGACTGGCCCCCACTCTGACACTCTTTCACAAGGCCCTGAAAACCTGGGTCTGGGGAACTCAGAGTGGGATGGAACTCATCAAGTGGCTTGTTTGATGGATTGTTCTTGCCTGGGGATGGGTATGTGTGTGTGTGTGTGTATTATTTTACTCTTTTTATATTGAGAGGGGTTTTTTTTTTTGTAAGCCACCCAGATTCACTGAGAGTGAGCGGGCAGCCATATATATTCTCTAAATATATATATATATATAAGAAGTTGGGAATGTGATGTTTAGAAGGATCTAATAAATGAACTCAATTTGTTTTGATTGCATCATACTAGGAAGACAGTTCTCATTCAGAATTGTTCCTGATTTAGCCTAGGACTACTATCCTTGTAAAGTCTCTCCGATATAGGACATAGAATAATAAAGTTGCAAGAGACCTCTGAGATCTTCTAGTCCAACCCCCTGCTCACGCAGGAGACCCTATACCATTCCCTATACCATGTCCAGTCTCTTCTTAAAAGCCTCCAGTGATGGAGCACCCACAACTTCTGAAGGCAAGCTGTTTCATTGATTATTTGGCCTCACTGTTAGGAAATGTCTCCTTAGTTCTAGGCTGCTTCTCTTTTTGGTTAGTTTCCAAACATTGTTTCTTGTCTTGCCTTTTGGTGCTTTGGAAAATACTTTGCCCCCCTCATCTTTGTAGGAACCCCTCAACTCTTGGAAAAGTGCTATCATGTTCCCCCAGTCTTTATTTTTATTAAACTAGACCTGCCCAATTCCTATAAACATTCTTCATATGTTTTAGTCTCCAGCCCCCTTATCTCCAAAGAGCCTGAAGGCAGGACAAGAAGCAATGGGTGGAAACTGATCAAGGAGAGAAGCAACCTAGAACTAAGGAGAAACTTCCTGATAGTTAGAACAATTAACCAGTGGAACAACCTGCCTCTGGAAGCGGTGAATGCTCCAACACTGGAAGTCTTTAAGAAGAGACTGGACAGTCCTTTGTCCGAAATGGCATAGGGCTTCTTGCCTGAGCAGAAGGTTGGACTAGATGACCTCCGAGGTCCCTTCCAACTTTATCATCATCATCATCATCATCATCATCATCATCATCATCATCATCATCATCATCATCATCATCATCATCATCATCATCATTATTATTATTATTATTATTATTATTATTATTATTATTATTATTATTATTATTATTATTATTATTATTATTATTGTTTCTCTTCTCTGCAACACTATCCTAAATGGCTCACTAAATCTATTTCTCCCATACCCCAAAGTGAAAAACAGTCAGCTTCTCTTTAAACAAAAATGTTATATTTTATAAAAAAAAAAACATTTTCCCCCAGTTGGCTTGGCAGAATAATTTCCACAAATGAGGCTGACCCATATAAGGTCTGCTGAGTTTTTCTTTTTTCTTCTTTTAAAGAAGCCAACCTTTGAAGTCATTCCCTTGTAAACATCCCATAATCAGGCTAGAGCTAAGTAGCAATTCTCCAGGTCCATCCAACCCCTCCCCCTGGCAAAACCACATTGATGTTTGCCCCCAAATACCCCATTATAAAACAAAAAAAACCCAAGCCCTATTCCATACGAGAAGTCAGGTTGTGGCTTTCAAAGTTGTGCTGTCGCTATTTCGTTTTATATCAGACGAATCATGAAATGAAGGTTCTATCAGGACCGATGACAAAACAACACCCCCAAAGCAGCAAAATAATATATTTTTTTAGCATTGTTGTAAGAGATGAGGTGTCTGACTTTATTTATTTATTTATTTATTTATTTTACAATTTTGGAGACGACGTATTTAAGAGAGGCCGGAGAAGCAGAAAATAAACATGTCAAAATTCATCAGAAAAACTCTACTGAGTTTGCAAGCGTGTAAATCAAAATACGTAGACGTACATGCAGGCATGCATTTTGATCAAGCGTGGGTTTTGTTTTTTCTTCTTTTTAGAACTTTACAGAATAAATGTAGATTCCTTTTCCTTAATGGAAATAGCAATCTTTCCATTCTCTTATTTTGATTCAAGATGTGTTTCCATCAGGGGAAGGAGAAAGGGTGGGATTTATACCCAGCCAGCCAATCTAGTGTAAACAGATTCACTTTTCATAACATTCACAGCTGTCTTGACACCGTTTAAATTGAATCCTTGCAATGTTATCACTCTCCTGATATTGCTTTACCTAGAGTTTGTGTTACCAACTGTTAGTAGGGTGTGAATTACTTTTCCAGTCTTACGTTTGTTATCAGAAGCACTTTCATGGACAAATGATTTTTCATCACTTCATACAAGCATTGCTAATAATCTTTCATGATGCTGGAAAGCAACTGGCAA
>NW_015388898.1:67298-71922 GCF_001527695.2 Protobothrops mucrosquamatus
GGGCAGATGTCTACTAGAGGTACTCCTCCTTCAACACCCAGCCAGGTCTCAGTAATACCTGCCAGGTCCGCACCCCCCTCTAAAATAAGATCGTGTATGAGGGGGGCCTTATTAACCACGGACCTGGCATTACATAACATCAGCCGGTGGTCCCGGGTCGGAGGGTCTAAGTCTCCTGGGGACCGAGTAGAGACCTGAGTAGAGTAGAGTAGGGGAGAGGAGAGGAGAGTAGGGGAGAGGAGAGGAGAGGAGAGGAGGGGAGAGGAGAGGAGAGGAGAGGAAGGGATGGGAGGGGAGAGGAGAGGAGAGGAGAGTAGGGGAGAGGAGAGGAGTCACAAGATTTCCCTGACCTACTATTTCATAGGATCCAAGCTTGTGAGCCAGTATATAAAATCTAACTTAGAACACAAGTAATCTAATCAGTTTACCAAATATAACTAATCAGTTTACCAAATATAACTGGGGTAAACCAACATGAACAGTTCACCACCACAGCTTGATGGTATAGCTATACAATGCCTAAGTAGAGAAAGTGCTCAAATAGTATGGCAAAGCAATTTGAATTCATCTTTGTTTGCAAAATATTCATCTTTGTTTTTCCACATGGCTCCCATCACCACTCACCCTAGGCACATGAATGCGTCTTTGATTTTGATCTTCCTGGCATTCATTTAATGACTGTGTAATCTCCTCAATCCTTCCAGTATAAGCAGTGTAAGACAAAGACAGAAAGATTGACAAGAACTTTTTATTTTTTCTTCTTTGTCACTTGTCGAAAGGAGGAGCAGGAGGAGGGGGCTGACTTTATAAGAAAGGCTTTAGAAAATATATTTAAGAAATTTCCAGTCTAAGAAATGCATTGGATAAAGGAGTTAGTCCACCTTCGTAAGCCCCCATTCTTAAAAGTTATTTTAGTGTTATGCAGAAGCTGTGGATTCTCCATCAGAAGAGACTGGACAGCCAAGATGGTATAAACTGCAATGAGTGAATGAATGTCTCAGTGGCTGAACTGAAGAATGTATGGATGGATGGATGGATGGATGGATATGAAAAGGCTGCTTGTTTGCACCTTCTCCTCTGCACAGCTGAAAATAATATATTTTGATCATCTGAAGGATTTTTGTGGGTCCATCAGCTTGAGTGATAATGGCAGCTCATTAATCTGTCCACTGAAAAAGCAGCCTTTGCATCAAAAAGGCACTGATGTTCCATAAATGAAATTAATTCTATCTTTCATACTTTCCCAGAGGGCTGATGCTAAACAAGAAGTAGGTGAACCGCTGCACATCTAAGGTTGCACCAAACAAACGGGATGCAAATATTGATCAAGCGGTGATAAAAGGGTGCTTTATTCTCTGTGACAGAAGCAGTGGGAATAAACCAGATTTAATGAGAGCATAGTCGGAAGGAAGGAAGGAAGGAAGGAAGGAAGGAAGGAAGGAAGGAAGGAAGGAAGGAAGGAAGGAAGGAAGGAAGGAGGGAGGGAGGGAGGGAGGGAGGATCATGTAGTTCTCTAAAACCTATATCATAGATGTATCTTGATATAAATTGCCATTTGTTCCTTCCAAAGTGCTGAACATTTGCAACAGATAAATGCATTTCATCTGATTTTGGCTGATTTCATTTGAATATTAAACAGAGTCAGCCTGATTAGTATTTGAAAAAGTGGCAAATCACTCCTACATTGTTCCCCCCCCCCCCAAAAAAAAGAGATGATATAGTCATGTAAGTCCCCAGAAGTAAAATTGAACTCTAGGAATTCTTTACTCGGACAGCTCCAGTGTGCTGAAGCTGGGAAGTCTTAGACATGACTGCACAGAATAAAGAAATTCTTAATTAATCCTAAATTTAATTTTCCATCTCATACAGATACATGATGGTGGGACTGGGGTTTAGGATCTGATTATCCAGTCCCTGCAACTCTCTTTCTGGTGTTTGTAGGAAGGTAGTGGAGTAGATATAAGAACCTAATGATAATTGCATCTCTCCTCTGGGTTCTGCACCCTGATTCTAACTCTCAAAGGAGGAAATTCTTTCCATTCTGGGCTGTACAGCATCACATCTTCTCTTCTTGGGAAGTCACCTTCTCTTTGAAGAAAGTCTTCCAAAATTCTGATATGCATCAAACCCAATCACTTCTCTCAGACCTGAGTGTTGAAAGAAAAATCTGCAGGTCCAGTCCAAGCTGGGAATAAACAAAATCGAGACTGCTTAGAAAAGAAGGTTCTGTTTATTGAAGAACAGAACTAACAGCATGGGGTTCTGGGACAGCTGACAAAATGGAGTTGCGATATAGGTGGGCTTTTATACCTTCTTTGGGCTTTGTATTTGAGGTTCCTGTTCCTGTGGCATGTACTTTGATGTGAGCTTGAGTGTGCCCTTTTGGTATTCTAATGGTGGTGGGTTAATCCTATTATGTCCTAAAGGTCGTGTCCTGCTTCTCTGGGGCTGTAGTGAAGGAATTTTGCTTATGAATAGGTAGCCCCAAATCTGCATTTCTAAAAGCTGGCCTCTGCCTGGGGCAGAGATACTTGGCAGGGAGGTTTCTGAGGGCTAGTTTCAGTCTCAGACTTTTCTATTATTGCTTTGAGGAAATATAATATTCTGCCTTTTTAAAAAAAAACCCCAAATATTTCGTTATTTAGGAGGGTGGGTGGGTGCTGTCTTTCAACATGGGCTTTCTACCAGTAGTTTAGCCTATTCTGGGAACCAGGTCATCACATGGTGCTCCACTATAGTTTAATTTGAAGGGATATTGAATGTTTTCTATAAATAAAGCGGTCATGTTTTGTTTAGCTAGATAAAGAAGTTGAGTAAGGAAGGCACAATGAATACAGTGAAGCCACTGCAGCAAAACTCACTCCATCCATCCATCCATCCACCCATCCATCCACCCACCCATCCATCCATCCATCCATCCATCCATCCATCCATCCATCCATCCATCCATCCACCCACCCACCCATCCATCCATCCATCCATCCATCCATCCNGGAGAGGAGAGGAGAGGGAGGAGAGGAGAGGAGAGGAGTCACAAGATTTCCCTGACCTACTATTTCACAGGATCCAAGCTTGTGAGCCAGTATATAAAATCTAACTTAGAACACAAGTAATCTAATCAGTTTGCCAAATATAACTGGGGTAAACCAACATGAACAGTTCACCACCACAACTTGATGGTATAGCTATACAATGCCTAAGTAGAGAAAGTGCTCAAATAGTATGGCAAAGCAATTTGAATTCATCTTTGTTTGCAAACTATTCATCTTTGTTTTTCCACATGGCTCCCATCACTACTGGCCCTAGGCATGTGAATGCTTTTTTGATTTTGGTCTTCCTGGCATTCATTTAATGACTGTAGTAATCTCCTCAATCCTTCCAGTATAAGCAGTGTAAGACAAAGACAGAAAGATTGACAAGAAGTTTTTCTTTTTTCTTCTTTGTCACTTGTCAAAAGGAGGAGGAGGAGCAGGAGGGGAGGCTGACTTTATAAGAAAGGCTTTAGAAAATATATTTAAGAAATTTTCAGTCTAAGAAATGCATTGGATAAAGGAGTTAGTCCACCTTCGTAAGCCCTCATTCTTAAAAGTTATTTTAGTGTTATGCAGAAGCTGTGGATTCTCCATCAGAAGAGATTGGACAGCCAAGATGGTATAACTGCAATGAGTGAATTAATGTCTCAGTGGCTGAACTGAAGAATGGATGGATGGATGAATGGATGGGTATGAAAAGGCTGCTTGTTTGCACCTTCCCCTCTGCACAGCTGAAAATAATATATTTTGATCATCTGAAGGATTTTTGTGGGTCCATCAGCTTGAGTGATAATGGCAGCTCATTAATCTGTCCACTGAAAAAGCAGCCTTTGCATCAAAAAGGCACTGATGTTCCATAAATGAAATTAATTCTATCTTTCATACTTTCCCAGAGGGCTGATGCTAAACAAGAAGTAGGTGAACCGCTGCACATCTAAGGTTGCACCAAACAAACGGGATGCAAATATTGATCAAGCAGTGATAAAAGGGTGCTTTATTCTCTGTGACAGAAGCAGTGGGAATAAACCAGATTTAATGAGAGCATAGTCGGAAGGAAGGAAGGAAGGAAGGAAGGAAGGAAGGAAGGAAGGAGGGAGGGAGGGAGGGAGGGAGGGAGGGAGGAAGGATCATGTAGTTCTCTAAAACCTATATCATAGATGTATCTTGATATAAATTGCCATTTGTTCCTTCCAAAGTGCTGAACCCCTCGGAGAGGGTACGCAATCTGGGGGTCCTCCTGGATTCGCGGCTGACGCTGGAAGACCAGTTGTCAGCCGTGACCAGGGGGGCGTTTTATCAGGTACGCCTGATACACCAGTTGTGACCTTTTCTGGACCGGGACGCCCTGCGCACAGTCACTCATGCCCTCGTCACCTCCCGCCTGGACTACTGTAATGCTCTCTACATGGGGCTTCCCTTGAGGAGCACCCGGAGGCTCCAACTGGTCCAGAATGCGGCCGCGCGGGCGGTGTTGGGAGGGACTCGTCGCTCCCATGTAACACCACTGCTGCGCGAGCTGCACTGGTTGCCGGTGGCCTTCCGGGTGCGCTTCAAGGTGTTGGTCATCATCTTCAAAGCGCTCCATGGCATCG
>NW_015388898.1:74561-79025 GCF_001527695.2 Protobothrops mucrosquamatus
CATCCATCCATCCATCCATCCATCCCTCCATCCAGTAATTACAATGTAAAAACCTAAGTACAGGTAGTCCTCAATTTACAACAGTTTGTTTAATGATTTTTTTTGAAGTTACGACAACACTGAGAAAAGCAACTTATGACCGTTTTTCACAGTTTTTCACAACCATTACAACATCCCCATGATCACATGATCAAAATTCAGATGTTTGGCAACTGACTCATACCCTGTTTCCCCGAAAGTAAGGCCTATCCTGAAAATAAGCCCTAGCTTATTGAAGTCCACAGGTCATAAAAGGGCTGAGTTTGAAGACCCCTGATATAGATAATCAGAGATGAGAACGAACCATCTTCCTTGAGAAGGTGAACTTGTGTTTGATTGTTCCACTGGGGAATGAGAAGGTCATCCATCCCAATGCTGCTTCACACAGAAAGAAAAGCAGACTGTCCCTCCACACACACACACACACACACAAACAGATGTTCCATATTCAAAAACTAGAAATAAAAATGATTATCAGACTGTATAACTATGAACCCATCTTCCTTCTTTTTTCTTTTTTCTTTTTTCTTTTTCCTTTTTCTTTTTTTCTTCCTTACTTCCTTCCCCCTCCCTCCCTCATTTCTGTCTCCTTCCTTCCCCCTCCTACCTTCCTTTCTTCCTTCCTCCTATCCCTATCTCCCCTCCCTGCCACCCCTTTCTTTCTTCCTCATCCTTCCTTCCTTCTTCCCTTCTTCCTACCCCTTCCTTTTTTCCTTCCTCCTCCCTCCCTCCCTCCCTCCCTCCTTTCCTTCCTTCCTTCCTTCCTTCCTTCCTTCCTTCCTTCCTTTCTTCCTTCTATATGCTGCTTTAATCCAATCCTGACTCACAACTGCTCACACCGTATACAATACTGCAGTAAAAATCAAGGCACAGACAACAGTATCTTGCTGAATATGAGATGTGTGGTACTTAATTTGATAAATAAAGAAATCCAAAGCGATATAAGAAGATCCTTCTTATCACAAATATATCACCTAGAATGTGCAGGTCTTTCCAATCAATTGAGAGCTGAGCATAAAAGAAACGACAAAGTAAATTGTGGAGTTCAATCTCTTTATCATCTTAAGGCATTTTGTCATTCCAATATGAATCAAATCAAGGAATCACCTACCCCATTCCCCATGATTCTCCAAGGTAAAGTTGTGCCATGCACACTGAGTGATGTGAGAATGGGTGCTGATATCTATACAGTAGACCAGGGGTCTTCAAACTTGGCCCTTCTTTCAACACCAGTAAACAAATAGCCATAAGTTCAGGTACCTTTGGAAAGATACTGTATTATTATGGGGATAATAATAATTTATTTTATTTATTTTTATTTTATTTATTTATTAAATTTATATACCGCCCTATCTCCCTTGTGGGACTCAGGGCGGTGAACAGGCGATACTAAAAACCACGATAATAAATAAATAAATAATGATGATGATGATGATGATGATGATGATAAAGTTGGAAGGGACCTTGGAGGTCATCTAGTCCAACCCCCTGCTCAGGCAGGAAACCCTATACCATTTCAGACAAATGGCTATCCAATCTCTTCTTAAAAACTTCCAGTGTTGGAGCATTCACAACTTCTGGAGGCAGGTAGTTCCACTGGTTAATTGCTCTCACTGTCAGGAAATTTCCTCCGTATTTCTAGGTTGCTTCTCTCCTTGATTAGTTTTCATCTGTTGTTTCTTGTCCTGCCTTCAGGCGCTTAGGAAAATAGCTTGACTCTCTCTTCTTTGTGGCAGCCCCTGAGATATTGGAACACTGCTATCATGAACTGCCCAGAGGGTGTTTCAAGACGGGTAGCTACATAAATGTTTCAAATAAATAAAAATAAAACAAACTCTTTGTGTCGTTCCCCAATATTCCATCATCAACCTTCTCAATCAAGATCTTCCCCACCACAACAGTCATAGGATGGATACTATAACATGCATTCATAGCCTAGTTTAGTAAAAAAAAACACAAAAAAACCCACAGTAAAATCAAATCAAAGGAATTGCTTTTTTTTTTTTTACAAAGTTAAGCACCGAGAAAAACAACCTTTAACGGTGATGAATATTTATTTGTTCTGTCAATTTAGGCTTAAAAAACAAACAAACAAACAAACAATAATCTCAATTCTCCTGGTTCTACAAAATATGCAGGGGAAAAAGAAAAAANACCCCAAGGGGGAGGGCCTTCTCTGTGGGAGCTCCCACCCTCTGGAATGAACTACCCCGCGCCCTTAAGACATGGTTATTCCAGCTTGCAGGACTGGCCTAGGGGAAAATTTTTAGTGGGGGTTTTAAAGTAATTTTAAATTAATTAGACCAATTATTAATATTTGTTTTTAATCATGTTTTAATCTGTAGTTTTGGGATTTGTATTTTTATCTGGTTGTTAGCCGCCCTGAGTCCGCAAGGAGAAGGGCGGGATATAAATATAAACAATAAATAAAATAAATAAATAAATAATTATAAGAAGGACTAGGATTGACAAGATAACAGTGTTCCAATATCTAAGGGACTGCCACATAGAAGAAGGGGATCCACCTATTCTCCAAAGTGCCTGAAGGCAGGACAAGGATGGAAACTAATCAAGGAGGGAAGCAACCTAGAACTAAGAAGAAATTTCCTGACTGTTAGAACAAGTAATCAGTGGAACTACCTGCCTCCAGAAGATGTGAATGCTCCAAAACTGGAAGTTTTTAAAAAGAGATTGGACAACCATTTTTTCTGAAATGGTTTAGGGTTTCCTGCCTGAGCAGGGGGTCGGACTAGAAGATCTCCAAGGTCTCTTTCCAATTCTGTTATTTTGTTATCTCATATCCTTCCTGCATTATTTGAGGAAAGAGTTAGCAGCTGAGGAGAGAGAGGAGGTCAGCTAGGCCGAAAACTTTTGTCCTCCTTGAAACAAGTTGTAAGCTAGAAGAAGATAAATAGCAGATTTGTGTTCAGTTTCTGAATCCTGAATCAGCCCTGTATTCTTTTCCAGATGGCCTCCCCCTCTATTCCTCTTCAGCTCGATTGTGCTTATCCAAATAGGAAGAACACTTTTTTTTGCATTTTTTAAGAGGAGGGAGGGACAGCGTATAAGCCGATAGAAAAAGCAAAAAAAAAAAAAAAAGGGAGATGGTGAACACATGTCAAATTCCCCATCTGCTTGAGGCTGAAATGAGAATATTGTAGACCTCATCTGCAGGCGGATATGGGCACTTCATGTAATTTCCTGCAAAAATAAACAGAGAGGGAGAAAAAAAACACCATTTCCGGCACCTGACAATTCTTACATCATCCCTATGAGCAAAATTCTTGGGGAGAGACAAAGAACTTATAAAATGGGGACCGCTTATGAAGCCAAGGAAAATTTCTAATATTTTAGGGGCTGTCTCAACGTATTTTCCAAAGTGCCAGAAGACCAGAAAAGAAACAATAAATGGAAACTAACTGGGGAGAGAAGCAACCTAGGACTAAAGAACTTGCCTCCAGATATTTTGGGTGCTCCATCTCTGGAGGTTTTTAAGAAGACACCTGACAGCCATTTGTCTGAAATGGCATAGAGTTTCCTGCCTAAGCGGTGGGTTGGACTAGAAGATCTCCAAGTTCCCTCCCAACTCTGCTATTCTGTGTTCTATGTTGTAAGTGCTGCTGTCTTACTTAACTTCCATCATGACATGCAACCATAATGGACAGGCTCTGTATGTCAAGGGATACCTGAGGGTATCTTGTATAGGGGGTATAGGGGGTACCTTGCTCAATAGTAGTAACTGTGAGAGGGATCTCTGAGTCCTAGTGGACAATCACTTAAATATGAGCCAGCAGTGTGCTGCAGTTGCCCAAAAAGCCAACACAGTGCTAGGTTGCATTAACAGAGGGATAGAATCAAGATCACGTGAAGTATTAATACCACTTTACAATGCCTTGGTAAGGCCACACTTTGAATACGGCATCCAGTTTTGGTCACCACGACATAAAAAAGATGTTGAGATTCTAGAAAGAGTACAGAGAAGAGCAACAAAGATGATTAGGGGGCTGGAGGCTAAAACATATGAGGAACGGCTGCTGGAATTGGGAATGTCTAGTCTAATGAAGAGAAGGATGAGGGGGAACATGATAGCTGTGTTCCAGTATCTCAGGGGCTGCCACAAAGAAGAGGGAGTCAAGTTATTCTCCAAAGCCCCTGAAGGCAGGACAAGAAGCCATGGATGGAAACTAACCAAGGAGAGAAGCAACCTAGAACTAAGGAGAAACTTCCTGACAGTTAGAACAATTAACCAGTGGAACAACCTGCCTCCAGAAGGGGTGAATGCTCCAACACTGGAAGTTTTTAAGAAGAGACTGGACAGCCATTTGTCTGAAATGGTATAGGGTTTCCTGCCTGAGCAGGGGGTTGGACTAGATGACCTCCAAGGTCCCTTCCAACTTTATTATTATTATTATTATTATTATTATT
>NW_015388898.1:81196-94950 GCF_001527695.2 Protobothrops mucrosquamatus
CCTTCCTTCCTTCCTTCCTTCCTTCCTTCCTTCCTTTCTCACATTAAAAAGAAATTCCTCCCAGTTCCAATTGCTAGCCATCCATTTTAAACATAGATTACCATGTATTACTACTATTCTACGCTAAAGATTAGGTTAACAAAGGTTAGGTTAATAAAATTTGCGGTCCTGCACACGTCCAGCTCAGCAAATCCTAGTGACACTATTGTTCAATTTTTAGTAATGGCTTTTGAACAATGGGGGTCAACAGATCACTCTTGAACATCAAAACCTTTGGGTTTTTTTTTTAAGAAACACAACAAATTGCCACAGGATTAAGCTTGTAAACTGATGTTGTGGAATATTTTGTAATTAAGAGTAATCTAGTCATACACAGATTGTAATTTCTTGTCAGAAGTTGTCAGGGAAGTTTGCAAATGGTGATCCCATGATCCTGGGATGCCTCCAAAGCACCCAAATTTTAATCACATGAGTGTGGGGATGTTGTGATGGTCATAAGTATGAGGACCAATCATAACTCACTTTTTTCAATGCCATGTATGAATGGCTGCAGAACAAATAGTTGTAAGTCAAGGACCACCTGTATGTGCTCTGCCTTCAGTTATTGTGCAAAAATTGGGAGTTAACTAATAAATGAATGTGCCGAAGCTTTCATGAGTGAAAACTCGAGAATGATACTCTAAGTAACCTGTAAGCAGGTAGATTGACAAGTGTATTAAGAAGAAATCAGAAGTCAGCATGATAATAAATAGAGGAAAGGAAGAGAAAGAGGAGAGAAAAAGAAGAGGGGGAGGGGAAGAGGAAGGGGAAAGAGGAGGGGAGAAGGAGGAGGAGGAGAAGAGGCAGAAGGAGAAAGAGAAGGAGGAGGAGGAGAAAGAGAAGGAGAAAGGGAAGGGGAAAGAAAAGGAGAAGGAGGAGGAAGAGGAGGAGAAGGAGGAGGAGAAGAAAGAGGAGGAGGAGGAGGAGGAGGAGAAAGAGGAGGAGGAGCAGGAGAAGGGGAAGGAGGAGGAGAAGGGGAAGGGGAGAAAGAGAAGGAGAAAGAGAAAGAGAAGGAGGAGGAGGAGGAAGAGGAGAAGGAAGAGGAGGAGGAGGAGAAAGGAGGAGGAGAAGGGGAAAGAGAAGGAGAAGGAGGAGGAGAAGAGGCAGAAGGAGAAAGAGGAGGAGGAGGAGGAGGAGGAGGAGGAGGAGGAGGAGGAGGAGGAGAAATAATCATTGCAAAATGGGATACTTCACATGGAAATGTTTTACCTTCTGGGAATGACTCTTGTTTCACAATACTGAGACCCATGATATCAAGATTCCTCCAAAACATAGGAAGAGATTCTGTTGGTCATCATGTTTTACTCAGAGAACTTTGATATGAATTTCAAAAAGGAGTATCATTTTTAGAAAATGAAAGGGCTGCTAAAAAGATTGGAAAAAGACTTGATAGGCAACGGCAGGGAAGATAAGACCCTAAGGACGTACTGAACAACGTTACTGCAGCTTTCTTGGATTCAGAATTCTTACGTAACTCAGTTTATCTTTCTAAATGTCTCTGGGGTTGTTCTTCATCGTGTCTGTCCTTGTGGGTGGCTTACTTGGGGACATTTTGTACTTCTTCTCCCCCTTTCAATCAAGAACATTGCCAGCCAAACTGGAAGATTATTTCACTGTGGCATCGCTCCAAAGACAGAAGCTTCTGCATTTATTTTCACTGCATATTTAATGATCACATCAAACTTTCAGCATCTAATTGCACATAAGGATAAAGACTTAATCCAGATATTTATAATATCACAGAAGAAACTTGTATTGGAGTCTTTTTGATCTCTCAGATGTCTCCAAGGTTTGTGGCTGTTCGGTTGCTAAGTCATATCTGACTCTTCACGATCCCATGGACCATAGTATGCCAGGCCCTCCTGTTCTCCACTGTTTCCTGGAGTTTGCAAAAATTCATGTTCATTGCATCAGTGACACTATCTAACCGTCTCATCTTCCACTGTCCCCTTCTTCTTTTGCCTTCTGTCTTTCCCAACATCAGGCTCTTCTCCAAGGAGTCCTCCCTTCTCACTTGGTGGCCAAAGTATTTGAGCTTCAGCTTCAACATCTGTCCAAGGAACAGTTGGGGTTGGTTCCCTTTAGGATTGACTGATTGGATCTCCTTGCAGTCCAAGGGACTCTCAAGAACCATCCCTAACACGTCTTCAAGGTACATCAAATGGATCCATGTCTGGTTCCACAACAGAGACAATATCTCACCTGGCCAAGTAGGACATCTTGACTGAGAACGTTCTAGATAAGAATAAAGTGGCACCTAGAAGCTTCAGAATTCAATAGTGTCATTTATCTCTCTTTTATTTTTTGGAGCTTCATGACCAGTGGTGGGATTCAAACATCTTGAACAACTGGTTCTATTATGCAGGCCTGGACCTCCGATGCCTAGAATGGACTTCCGGAAGTGGCATCAACGCACTTCTGGTGGGCCGTTCTAGGCCTGGGAAGTCTCTTCCAGGCCTAAGAAGCCTAGAACAGACTTCCGGAAGTGGTATCCATGCACTTCCAGTGGGCCGTTCTAGGCCTGGGAAGCCTCCAAGGCCTAGACTGGTCTTCCAGAAACCAGCCGGTTCTCCGAATTCAGGTAAATTTAACTACCAGTTCTCCCAAATTGGTGCAAACCGGCTGAATCCCACCATTGTTCATGACATTGTTCATGACAAAGGTTTCTCCACACTTCTTTTCTTTGGTGAGAGGACAGGCTGCTCCATGGGTTCACAAAATCTAAGGCCTAAATTCTAAATTCATTATATCAAAACCAAGTTTCCATTTTTGCATAACACACCCTCTTAGCGTTCAAAGAACATAAGTGAAAATTTGGAACTTTCTATATTGACAGAGGTGAGAATCTCATAAGTACAAAGATGGAAAGACACACTAATTGCCCACAGTGGAAGAGAGGATAGTAAAGGGGATGGAGTTAGCAGAGATGGCAGATCTGACTTTTTAATTATAGAAAAAGAACTTATCTAGTTTTGTTTCTACTTGGAAATTACTTCTGGATTTTTTTTTGTCTGAAACTGAAAAAAAAATGAAACTTTGATTTGAGGTTTGGAAGGAAGGAAGGAAGGAAGGAAGGAAGGAAGGAAAGAAAGAAAGAAAGAAAGAAAGAAAGAAAGAAAGAAAGAAAGAAAGAAAGAAAGAAAAAAAGAAGAAAGAAAGAGGGAGGGAGGGAGGGACGGAGGGAGGGAGGGAGCCTCCAGTGATGGAGCACGTACAATTTCTGAAGGCAAGCCATTCCACTGGTTAATTCTTCTCTTTATTAAGAAATTTCTCCTTAGTTCTAGATTGTGTCTCTCCTTGATTAGTTTCCATCCACTACTTCTTGTCCTGCCTTCAGGTGCTTTGTAAAATAGGGTGACCCCCTCTTCTTTGTGGCAGCACCTCAAATATTGGAATACTTCTATCATGTCACCCCTAGTCCTTCTTTTCGCTAGACTAAACAAACTCAATTCCTACAACCAATCTTTGTATGTTTTAGCCTTCAGCTCCCTAATCATCTTTGTTGCTCTTTTCTGCATTGTTTCCAGAGTCTCAACATCTTTTTTTATGTTCTGGTAACCAGAACTGGATGCAGTATTCCAAGTGTGGTCATACTAAGGCTTTATAACATGGTACTAATACTTCACATGATCTTGATTCTATTCCTCTATTAATGCAGCCAAGGATTTCATTGGCTTTTTTTGGCTGCTGCCACACACTCTTCATATTTAAGCGATTGCCCACTAGGACTTCAAGATCCCTACCAAAATTACTGCTATTGAGCCAGGTTTCACCTAATCTGTAACTGTACTTCCGGTTTTTTGTTTTTTTTTTACCTGTACTTTTTGGTAAGTGTAAAGCCTTACTTTTCTCTACACTGAATTTCAGTTTGTTACATAGGAGCCAATATACTTTTTTTTAAAGAAAGAAATAGGTGCCTACTATGACAGATATGCCGGTTCATGGACATCATCCTTCTTCAAGCAAAATAATGTGTGTAATGAAGCTTTTTAGGATATGATCAATTTATCCAGAATCAGACCATTCACTCACTTATTAAATTGATGTGCCCAGGAATAAATTGCAACTCTATTAAGTGAATCATATAAAAATTAAGGATTCCAGTTTCAAACAGATTTGATTTGCATTGCATTTTCAATCATTCTGCTTTTCCATAATGTCCATTTATTAGAACACCGTCGCATTAATCTTCTGTATAATTAATTTTCTACTTCATTTACAAGCTAAACTTAGGGGTTTTTTTTAAAAAAAAAAATCTTTGTACTACTATAGATTTTACATGAAAAAGGGAGTTGAAAGTATCTAATTAGAGAGGTAGGATCTATACCTGTAAATCTCTCCTGTAAGTTATGATGAAAGCAGTACTACACCAAGAATTATACCAATTGGAGGAGTACCTAGAAGATTAGTGGAGTCCTGGACATTTAGTAACTACAGAGGAGTAGAGAGATAGTGAGTTGGCTTTCCCATGGTTGAATACCCATCTTTGTTGTTGTTAGTTGCAAAGTCATGTCCGACCCATCGCAACCCCATGGACAATGTTCCTCCAGGCCTTCCTGTCCTCTGCCATCTTCTGGAGTCCATTTAAGCTCATGCCTACTGCTTCAGTGACTCCATCCAGCCACCTCATTCTCTGTCGTCCCCTTCTTCTCTTGCCCTCCATCTTTCCCAGCATTAGGCTCTTCTCCAGTGAGTCCTTCCATCTTTAGCCAAACAAAACTGAACATAGAACATAGACTGGACAGGTCCTCAGAGGTCTTCCAGTCCTACCCCCTGCCCAAGGCCAGAGTCTTTACACCATCCCAGATAAATGGTTGTCCAATCTTGTCTTGAAAACCTCCAGCAATGGAGCACCCACGACTCTGAGAGGCAAGCTATTCCTTCGGTTAATTGTTCTCACTGCCAGGCAATTTCTCTTTAGTTCTAGGTTGCATCTGTCTTTAATGAGCTTCCACCCATTATTTCTAAAGAAAAGAAGAAACGGGTGAGATGATAGCAGTATTCCAGTATTTGAGAGGCTGCCACAAAGAGGAGGGGATCATATTATTCTCCAAAGCACCAGAGGGCAGGAGAAGAAACAATGGTTGGAAACTAACCAGAGAGAGAAGCAACCTGGAATGAAGGAATAACTTCCTAACAGTAAGGACAATTAACCAGTGGAACAGCTGGCCTCCAGAAATGGTGGGCACTCCATCACTGGAGATTTTTAAGAAGACACTAGACAGTCAATTGTCTGAAATGGGTATAGGGTCTCCTGCTTGAGTGGGGGGCTGGACTAGAAGACCTCCAAGGTCCCTTCCAGTTCTATTCTATTCTATTCTATTCTATTCTATTCTATTCTATTCTATTCTATTCTATTCTATTCTGTTCTGTTCTGTTCTGTTCTGTTCTGTTCTATTCTAATTTCTTGCCCTGTCTTCAAATGCTCTGGAGAAAAAGTTGACCCCATCTTCTCTGTGACAGCCCCTCAAATACTGGAAAACAGTCGTGACTGGAACAGTGAAGACTGTTTCCCAACTCTGCAAAATCATAGCTATTTTAAGTGTCTTCGGTTGTGAAATATTGCTTGTATAGATCGGGAGAAGTCTCTGGATGGAATGTGACCTCTTCTGCTGAAAATGAATGGAGCAATCTATTCATTTCTATGTCAGTGTCATACAATTCATTACATTTCCTTCTTTTTTGTGTTTCACGCAAAATAATGTGCATCTAAACCCATATGCAGTTTCCCACAAATGTTGTACTTTTCATTGAAGAATTTCCACTTCATGTTCTGCAGCCTCTTTGACTCCCTAAACTTCAGAAGAATCTTAAGGAAAAACACCAAGAAAGGAACTTTATTCATTGAGTTTTTGTTATTCATAGGAAGAAGAAGAGACAGAGGCTGACGTGTAACCCAGAGAGATTTTTCAGAAAGCAATAGTAGTACCCTTCAGCCAAGGTCCCAAGATCAGATGAAACTCTAACCACTACAAAAAACAGGAACCCAGAAGACATCTGCAAGAAGCCCAAGAGTAAAACAACAACAACAACAACAACAACAATAATAAAAATCAACTGAAGCATCTTTTGAAAGAAATACAACTTTGTTAAAAAGGGGAAATACACGTTAGCAAATATAAATCAAAACAGGACAGAGATGGTGTCTCTCGATCAGGAGGAAAGTCTATAAATCTTCATCTCGACCCTTGAAGACGGTTAAGGATAAGCAGGAAGGGAGGGAGGAAAATGGAGAGAGGGAGAGAGAGAGGGAAGAATTCAGACATGTCTTTTGAGTTTCAGTTTTCTCCTGGACTCTCTAGAACGGGACCTCTTGGTGGTCTTCATTGACATGACTCTTTTGATCTCAGAAAAAGTTTGTGTCTTGGTTTCTGGAACCATTTTGTAGATGTATACAATGGTTCCTAAACAGAAGGGCCAGAAGACCACAAAGCAGTAGTACCCCAAGTCCTTCTGAAAATGAAAAAGAAAAAAAAAACAATATGTGGGAAATTCAGAGAAGGAAAGAGGGAGTAATACATCTTTTATCACATAGATATCATTCTGGCATCTTTCTTATCTTTCCATGTTAGCCTCTGGTCCATGAGGCTCTTATCCTAGCCATATGCCCAAGGGTAGAAGAGGAAGCCACTCCTAATGAGATCAACAGCTCCCACTTGTATCTTCTCTAGATTGCCATTCACAATTTCAGGCAGAGAGAAAGCTACAAGTAGTCCTTGACTTACAATCAATCATTTAGTGACTGTTCAAAGTTAGAACAGCACTGAAAAGGGTGGCTTTCAATCAGTCCTCACACTTGCAACCGATGTACCATCCCCGTGGTTATAGGATCAAAATTTGGTTGCTGGGAACCCGGATTGCATTTACAATGGTGGCAGCATCCTGGGGTCATGGGATCACCACTTCCCATCTTCCCATCCAAACAAAGTCAACAGGGAAATCCAAATTTGCTTAAAGTCCATAGGATTCACTTAACAACTGCAGTGATTAGCTTAACAACTGTGGCCAAAAAGAAAAAAAAGGTTGTGAAATTGGTTTGTGACTCACTTAACAGCTCCTTTGCTTAACAATGAAAATACAATTATTTCAATTGTGGTCATAAGTTAAGGTCTAATTGTGCTTCTGTTCTCTGTGCAGAACAATTTCTTCCCAGGCAAAATGTAAAATATAATTACTAGAGCAGAGAGCTGTGCTCCATCATGTCTGCCCTCTTATAGCATCAAGACCAGTGGTGGGATTAAAATATGTGAACAACTGATTCTCTGTGTGGATGCCGCTTCCGGAAGTCCATTCTGGACCTGGGCAACAAAATATTAACTACCAGTTCTGCCGAAGTGGTGTGAACCGGCTGAATCCCACCACTGATGAAGACTGACTGATGCCTCTGCTAAAAGTAGTCAGAAAGTGGGTTCTCCCCCCCCCCCCCAGGCACTGTGGTGAAAAAGTTGTAAACTAAACCAAGGTTGGTTCTGTCAGACCAGTGTAACATTATTGGCAACCGGATACAAGAACACAGCTGAAAACTGCAGATGATAGATAGATAGATAGATAGATAGATAGATAGATAGATAGATAGATAGATAGATAGATAGATAGATAGATAGATAGATAGATAGATAGATAGATAGATAGATAATTGCATGATACTTTCCTCCCTCTCTGTCCAGGTAACTTTTATTTTAATTGAATTTTAATTTTATCATCCTTAGGTATTGCATTTTAATTGAATATCTGTAAGCCATAGAGAATCACCTCTGACGAGATGGCCTGCATACAACATAGATAGATAGATAGATAGATAGATAGATAGATAGATAGATAGATAGATAGATAGATAGATAGATAGATAGATAGATAGATAGATAGATAGATATAGATAGAGACATGATAGATAGATAGATAGATAGATAGATAGATAGATAGATAGATAGATAGATAGATAGATAGATAGATAGAGACATGATAGATAGATAGATAGATAGATAGATAGATAGAGACATGATAGATAGATAGATAGATAGATAGATAGATAGATAGATAGATAGATAGATAGATAGATAGATAGATAGATAGATAGATAGAGTACAGCTTCAAGAATAGGCTTGAAATATGCCAATTCAGCTTTTCCCAGCAAATTGCTCTTCAAAGTCACTCACTTCTCTCACACTGAGAGCAAACCTCTCTCCCTTCGAGCACTGATGATGCTACCTAGTAGGGTCAGGAAATGCCTGGAAAAAAACAGCCAAGCTCAGAGAATCCCCAGGGCCCCTGACTTACCTCTAGGTAGAAGAATGTTAATCCTGTGATAAAATTTGCGCTCCAGAACACAGAGCCCGCAATCACAAAAGCCGAAGCTCTTGACGACTGAGAGAACAGCTCCAATGTAAGCAAGTGTGGAAGGGCCGCTTGTAGTCAAAAGGAAGACAAGAAATGAGGAATCACTTTTCAGGGGCAAGGTCATTTCTCCTGGTTGGGGCTTGATCTTCATCCAGAGGACCCTGAACCATCGCATTACTTACCAGGTCCAAAATCGTGTGCACAAACGAATAGGATTATCATCAGGGAGCTGAAATATGACAAGTTGCTCATAGTTTTCTGTTGGAGGAAAGGGGATGTATTTCAGCGACGGACTGGTGGAATTTGCAGATGGCTTTGTTTGTCTAAGGCAGTTTTAACAGAAACCCGGCAGAAACATGATGGAATAACATAGGTTATTGCAGGTCTTCTAGTCCAGGGGTCCCCAACCCCCAGTCTGCGGACCGGTACTGGGCCACAGCATGCCAGCAACAGGTCCGCACAAACAAGCAAAGCCCCATCTGTGGAAGGCAGGCAGCACACAACATTTCTTCCAAATTACAAACCTGCAGTTCAAGGGACACTATTAACAAAATGGAGCTGATGCTGCAACATGCAAAACTCGTAAGAAGAAGGATCCGCCGTCCCACATTATCAACCAAGTACATCTAGAGAATATGAAAAGAAGGAAGCGTGTGAGGAAAAAAACAACAACAACATTTCATCATAGGACAGTGAAGTGAAAGACAAGTTCTACCTAATGTTGTGCTGTCCAGCTATCCTAGTCAGGTATCCAGATAGCAGATATCCTAAGAGCCTGGGTGGCGCAGTGGTTAGAATACAGTATTGCAAGCTAATTCTGCTGACCACCAGGAGTTCGATCCTGACTGGTTCAAGGTTGACTCAGCCTTCTGCAGCCGTTCTTCCTATGTTTTAGTCTCCAGGCCTTTGATCGTCTTAGTTGCTCTTCTCTGATTTTTTTTTCAAAACACTCAACATCTTTTTTGTGATATGGTGACCACAATTGGCTGCAGTATTCCAGGTGTGGAATACTAGAATAGACTAGAACTATTATATCCTGGTGATTGCCTCATAATCACTCAACTGGGTTTCATGCTTAAGGTGGAAGTAGAACTCACAGTCTCTAGGTCTCTAGCCAGATGCCTTAACCACCAGTGACCAGATCAACCTGGTTAGAGAGCAGGTAATTTCTTACCACTAGTAGAACAGAGGAGCACAGAATAACGATCATTGCAGTAGTTAAGTACTTCACGTCGCTCCTCTTCATAGGCATGATCAAGAAAATCCGCTCTGTATAAAAGTATGCCTGAAAGTAGAGCAGAGCAGAATAAAATGTGAATAGGAAAAAAACAAAACACCAAACTGTTGGAGATTCAGAGCAGGGCTGGGAAACCCTTTATATAAGCCCAAATAGCAGTAAACCTTCCTAAGAAGTAGGACCATTGCTGAGGAATACCAGGAATTATGTTTTACCAAAGTGTCAAGTGACACAATGGCCTCTTTGTAAGCCAGTACCTTGAGAAACTGAAATATTCTTTATTGGAGCCTGGAAGTGAATTACATTTATACTGATGTTTCTTTCTTTTTTTAATAAAAAATAAAGAAAAAGTTCATCAATAAAGAGTTTCATTTTTTCTCATCCAGATATACTGAATTATATTTCCCAAGATTCACTAGGTGGGATTTAGGTACCCTATCACAGAGATCCCCAACCTTTTGGGCACCAGGGACCGGTTCCATGGAGAGAGGTTTTTCCATGGACTGGAGGAGGTATGGTTTTGTGTGCTGCCTACATCCCACAGATGGAGCTTTGTTGTTTGTCTGGACTGCTTGCTGGCATGCCACGTGTCAATGCTGTGACAAACCGAACTGAAGCCATTTTCATTTTTGTCTTCATTGCCTTGTGCTAGCTTAGAGATTTTAGATGAAGGAGGAGGGAGGTGTAGTTCTCAGTTAGCCAAAACAATTCCTATGTGTGAGAACCAAGGTCATTGCTGATAACATTTTGGTGGGTTGAAGAACTGGGAGGAGAGCCCGAGTTTTGTAATAATTGGTGAGTGTGATTTATGACAGCAAATTGGGGTGGGAATTGCAACTTGTAACTTTGTAACCAGAAGGAGGGGATTTTAGTCTTGGGTTCACCTTTGTACTTTGTACTCTTGTTTCCTAAATAAAATGTTCTTTAAGGAAGAAATCCTTGCCTTGAAGTTCTTTTAAACGGTTTCATCTATTGGAACCATGACCCTGGGCCTGGTACTGGTCCACGTACCAGGGGTTGGGGACCCCTGCACTATCATATGAAAGGGGCACACATTCAATTTTCTTCTCCAGATTTGTATTCTCTCAATAACCAGATCTGTCACAGTAGGATTGCCCTAGCAGTCTACAGGTCATCCTTGACTTACAACAATTCATTTAGTGACCATTTGACATTACAACAGCACTGAAAAAGTGACCTATGACCATTTTTCACACTTATGACCATTGTACATCCCCGTGGTCAGGTGATCAGAGTTGAGACGCATGGCAACTGACTCATATTTATGACAGTTGCAGTGAATCATGTGATTCCCCTTTTTTCAACCTTCTGACTGACAAGCAAAGTCAACTCTTAACTCTTAACAACTATGTTACTAATTTAAAAACTGCAGTGAGTCACTTTAAAATGATGGCAAGAAAGTTCATAAAATGGGGAAGAGCTCATTGAACAACTGTCTTGCTTAGCAACAAAAAGTTGGGGCTCAGTTGTGGTCATAAGTCAAGGACTACCTATAATAAGGATCAATTCATAAATCACACAATTCAATCCACGTAGATTCCCGATTGCTTCTGATAGGAGGAGCAGGAGACGCATCTCGTTCAACTCACTGGACCATCATTTTCTTTCCAGCTGGAATCTGCTTTGAGATCAACTAGATTAATCTAGTTCCTAGATTCCTGTTGCCCCTATTGTCTTTTGACCCAGTTTTGTCATGTTACTGGAAAGTGGATGAAGAATGTGAGATGACGTTGTTACATTGGGTTTTTTCCTCACCTTCAGTTATAACTTGTAATTGAAGTGGGCTCCTGGCATGAACCTTTCTAAATGCTGAGATGATCAGGAAAGGCCCTCTTCAAGATGACCCATTTTCCTGAATTTGTTTATATGAAACCCAAAGGGCTTTTTTCACAATTGCTTCATAATTCTGGTAAGCTAAGCCAGATAGACTGCATAGATCAAACTGTATGTATTTTGCCTGCCCGTGAGCTTTGGGATTGAACATAGAATGGAATCTGTGTTCCAGACAGAACTGTTTTGGGGTAGGAGAAATGAAAAAGCCAGTGACATCAGTGTCAGTGGTGTGCCATTAGGGGTGTTGTGCAAGATAGTGACCATGAAGGGGGAACTTGGTTGACACACTATGGGAAAATGGCATTTTCCAAGGAAGATGGGAACACATTCCAGAAAGTGGAGGGAGACAAGAGGCCGCACAGTCCAGAGCTGGATAGGAGACATAGGAAGAGAGTAAACTAGACATGCTCTAGAGCAGACATGTCAAACACAAGGCCCGGGGGTCAGATACGGCCCGCAAAATGGTTTCATGTGGTCCGCAAAGCCATCCTGGAAACAGTGAGGGAACGGCCCCCACTGCCTTGGTCCTGCCCCAGGCCGGCCGGGAGCCAATGTACAATTTTGTGGGGGCCATCTATGCTGAAACGCATTCAGTCTTAGCTCCACAAGGCTGTCTGGAAACAGCAAGGAACCAGCCCCTGCCGTGTCGGCCCCGCCCCCTGGGTGCATGCTGGGGAGGTGTCACCCTTTGTGAGGAATGAAGAAATGCACGATCACCTGGAAGTAGCCAGCAAATGGCCCTCATCTACTTCACATATCCAGCTTGGGCTCCGGTGGAGGGGTTTTAGCAGGCAGTGAGGCTCCTCCAGTGGACCATGCCTTGGCACTTGACCCGGTCCCACCCCCTTCTGTCAGAGACCCTCAGATCTGTTCCACTCCTGCCCAGGCCCCCACAGGCACCCTTGACACGAACGATGTAGAGCTGGCCATGCCCACCCAATAGGCCACACCCACTCTGTCCACACCCACCCAGTAGGCCACCCCCCACCCACCCCGAGGGCAACCGCAATGCTGATGCGGCCCTCAATGAAATTGAGTTTGACATCCCTGCTCTAGAGTCTCCCAAGATATATCCATAGGAGGAGGAGTAAGACTTTAGTTTGGCAAGACTCTGTCTACTGTAAGCAAATAAAGAACTGAAACTCTGGATGAATTGTTTAACCTTGTTCTCGGCTTTAGTCTGACAGGTATGGAGTTGCATTCCATCTCATTTCAAAGAAAGACAAAGCAAGAATAGTGTTTTTCCCAACACATGTGTGTACACCCATGCATTCCATCTCAAGAAATTAATATTTTTTTTCAAACTACTTAGGTCTTGCTTACCACACTTATACCATTGAGCTGTGAACCAGCCATGATGACAACTATCGTGATGATGTGCCATCGCATACTTGAGGTCCGTATTAGTTTCAGTGGAGTCATGTCTTTGTTATTACCCTCAGCGAGGTCCTCCTGATACATTTCTTCAATTTCATTATCCACATCATCTGTCTCTCTCAGCATCTTCAGGACTGGGTGGGGGAAAAAAATAGAAGAAAATCTTTGCATTTGGAAAATGTACAAGAAAGTCATTCAGATAGCCGGCCCAATGGTGCTACTAGAATTAGGATTGAGAGAGGTTCTGGTCCCCATGTCTTCTCCAGAGTTTAGGCCAAATTGTGCCACAACTACTTCATTCAGACTTAGACAGTCAGGTGAACATTAATATTAAATAAATGTCCAAAAGCATGCTTGATCTCCAAATGGAGGTTTCCCTATGCAAAACTGGTCACTATCACAGTAAGTCCAAGATATCATTTCACTCCATCTCTGCAAATTGCTCCAAACATGCTCTCTTTTATTTATTTTTAAATTTATTACTATTAGAATTTCAAAGAAAAGAAATCATACTCATAAAAATTTAAATGATCTTAGACAACATGTGACCTGTCAGATAACACCAATAGGCAAAAAAGCAATGGGAGCAGAAGTAACTTCTGACTTCCTGCTGGCCTCCCCATTGTCTTTCTTTGTGGGAAACTCAAGGACTGGTGGAAATCTTGCTCATGTGACCCTGGGGACACTGCTGTGGCCACAACTTTGCAAACAAAAGTGGTCTGAAGTTCCTTGAAATTTCAATCATTTTTTTAGGCTAGCGGATTTGAGGTATCTTCAAAAATTATTGTGTTTTGATGTACCCTCTGGGCTAATTGAAGGGTTCAAAGAACCAAACTACAAGAGTTTTAGTAGTATACCAAAAAGGAAGGAAGGAAGGAAGGAAGGAAGGGGGGAGGGAGGGAGGGAGGGA
>NW_015388898.1:94999-104989 GCF_001527695.2 Protobothrops mucrosquamatus
GGAAGGAAGGAAGGAAGGAAATACAAGTGAATAACAAGTCATGAATAGCCAGCAAATGTCAATGTTATATTGACTTTCAAGAAACACCACATAGCTAGTTTGAGACTCACCAGGCAAGGGAAATCAGATGTTATTCTTTGGGGTTCAGATCTTTTCCCTAGAATTGACAACTTTTTCACTTTGGGTACAGTAGACAATAAATTAGCTATTAAGAGCAATTCAGGTCCTGGTACTTAACAGCAACAGAAGGGATCACTAGAGGTTCTGTCAAAATAGTAGCTACAGTCCACCTTAAGATCTCAGAGAAGAGAGATACAAGTGTTGTACGTTATGTCGTGCATGGAGAGAAGAGTTTGGAAGTCAACTAAAGGCCCATACATGGATTTACATGGATCCATGAAGGTGGATTGTAGATATTCTGCTAGCATAGCACATCTATGGTAAAACGTCATATTGTTATTATATTTTAATACACTGTAGCAGAGTTTCCCGATCTTTTCAGCTTCTCGAACTGGGGGAGGGGAGAGGGGATGGTTCCGCACAAGTGGCGGGCAAGCATCATACATGCTGGGATCACGTAAATGGAGTGCACAGGACATGCTCATGCAAGTGGGGAGGCATGTGTGCACTCGTCCACCACTTCCATTGCTCAGTTCCTAATGGCTCAAGGATCAGAGATGGGGTGTGGGCCAGGGATTGGGGACCCCTGTGCTATAGAGTGCTATACATGTTTCATGCTTGATTTCTAACCAGAATTTCTTTTTTCTTCTTTCTAACCTTCTCTTTCCACAGTCATCATGAACATTAGCTGAACTGCAAGAGAATTTCTTTGCTAGGCCTAATTGGTCCCCAAGTCAAATCTCATACCATTAAAAAGTTTCAAATGGAATCTCTTTTCCTAGAACTTAAGACTATTTGTGGCCTATATGATGGAACTCAAAGGTGGACACAAAACTTACATTGGGGTCTGACCAGTTCAGAATATATTGGAATGACGGCTATACAAAAACACTGATATCAATTTTGCATGCCTTGACTTATCTTAATGATATCATAGGAATTGCAAACATCTATGTGAGACCCCACGAGAAAAGCAAAAGGTATGAATTTTTCACTACCCTTCTCACTAATATTTATGCCCACTATGTGCAATGTTCATTTTAGAGATCTACTTTACCTTTTCTTGCTTGCGGTTCATTTCTCTTATAAATCATTAAGTACCTCGGAGATTCAGGTATGAAGGGCAGTAGAAACAGTTGAACCAAGGTTAGAAGCCCTACCATACCCATCAGTATAGACCAACCTGCAGCAGAATATTGAACAGTGACACACAGGTAGCAAAGAAATCATGGTGACACCTAACTACTATAAGCCCAAAGGGGACTTCTCCAGATCGAGAACACAGGCCTTGCCTGAATTCACTGTTCGCTCATCCTCGGAAGTATTTGTGCTTCCCCACTTCAATTTGCTTCTCTCTCTTTAGGGGCCAACTAAGCCCATTTAAAACTGGAGGAGGAATCACAGCTGTCCATGTTTGACTCATGTTTGACAAGGCCATTCTCCCTTTAAGCACACCACTTTTTACTTTGGATCACGCTGCTCTTCTTACTAAGTGGATGGGCCACATTCAAACATTACCACTGAGGGCCGCTGTAGTGTAATGGCTAAAGAAATAGGAAGACCCAGGTTCTAATCCTCCCACAGACACCCGCAGCTATTTAGTTTCTTTCCCAGCCCAACCTCTTCCACAAAATTATTCAGGGGGGGTGGGAGGAGGGAATGCTCTGTATGTCCCTTGAACTCCTGATTGAAAAGCAGGGTATAAATCAAATACTCTTCTACAACCAATTGTTGCCTCTAACAGCAGCAGGCCATTAACTGGGGTCATTTTGCCTCCTCCAGCTCATCATCTCAATGCAATATCATTGTTTCTAAATTGATAGGTTTCCCATGCTGGCTAACCAAGGCATCTTCTGTACCAAACAGTGTTTATAGGGCAAACAGTGTTGAATAGTAGGAAACCTAAGACCAAAAATTGAGTTCAGAGGGGTTCAGAGTTCCTCTTGGGGGCCCTGCTAAATTAAAGCAGCATTTATTATTTGGTCCTTGTGATTTTGTGTCGTTCTTATGTACAAGTGGTCCTCAACTTACAACAATTTGTTTAGTGGCCATTTGAAGTTACAACGGTTCTGGGGAAAAAAGTGACTTATGACCCTTTTCCCACACTTATGACTATCGTAGCATCCCCGTGGTCACACGATCAAATTCAGATGCTTGACAACGGACTCATATTTTATGACAGTCACAGTGTCCTGGAGTCATGAGATCCCATTTTGCGACCTTCTGACAAGCAAAGTCAACGGGGGGAGCCAGATTCACTTACCAACCATGTTGCTAACTTAACAACTGGTGTGAATCACTTAATGATTGTGGCAAGAGAGATCATTCAATGGGACAAAACTCACTTAACAACAACAGAAATTTTGGGCTGGCTTGTCGTAAGTTGAGGACTACCTGTATGTATTTATAAAGTTAGACTTTATGGATTTAATTACAGACGCTATTGATCTGGGTCAGGGGTAGGCAACCTTGGCTCTTTTATGACGCATGGACTTCAACTCCCAGAATTCCTGAGCCAGCCATGCTGAGGGGAAAAGGAGAGGTTTCCAAGCTGAGCCATGCTGGCTCAGGAATCCTGGTAGTTGAAGTCCACAAGTCATAAAAGAGCCAAGGTTGCCTACCTCTGGCCTAGGCCTAGGCCGCTTTCTGACTTGTGGACTTCAACTCCCAGAATTCCTGAGCCAGCATGGCTCAGCTTGGAAATTCTCCCTTTCCCCTCAACGTGGCTGGCTCAGGAATTCTGGGAGTTGAAGTCCACGAGTCATAAAAGAGCCAAGGTTACCTACCCCTGATCTGAGTTCACAACAATTTGGGTATCCATTCATTTCTTCAAATCACCTTCTGAGAGTTCTAGGATTTCCTTTACTGAAAGTATCTGAGCCATCAGGATACCGATATTTAAAAAGAACTGGTGTAAGAAAATGAGGGCTCCTCGGTGATTCCTGGGGGCTATTTCACCCACATATAAGGGAACAATACTTAAAATGAAACCTGGTTGGAAGAGAAAGCAAAGAACAATTCACAACATGCAAACTACACTGCGCACAGAAATGTATGATCAGATTAATGGTGCATGAAATGTCCACCGTCTTGCCATTTCCATTTCTATTACCCTAAAACACTCTTGTCAAGGTGGTACAAAATACCTTTGAATCTGGTTCAGTGTACATCAGAAGCAACCCGTTCAAAATCTATTGGTGGGTCCATGACAGGGGTGTCAAACTGCCGGCCCACAGGCCGGATGTGTCATGCCAAAACCACATCCACCCCAACTCTGGCAATGGGAAAACGTCGTGATACGTCATGACACGTCACGTGACATTGCGAGTTTGACACCCCTGGTCTATGACAATTCACTGTGGTCAACTCACCATGGCCAGCTCACCATAGCCAACTCAACACGGCCAACTCAACAAGGCCAACTCAGTGCAGGACAAGAATTACACTAATATCAAAGAAAGGGTGGAATAGAAGGAAGGCCAGAATAAAATATGAATGACAAAAATTAAAATATTTATTTTATTTATTTTAAATAATTAAACTGAACTAAATTGTCCTACAGTGACTGTTCCCATGACAAGTGGGCCATGGCGAGTCACCCTTGGCAAATTGGCCACGATGAACTGGCCATGGGGAGTTGTCCCATTCCATCTATTGGCACCTTTTATTTAACACAAAGTGATGCTGTGTGCATCTTTTTACCAAAGAGAACCAGTTCAGATTTGAAAAGGGAGTGAAATTTCAGAAGTTTGAATTTGGCCAGAAACTGGATTCTGGAGAAATTCAAATATTTTGGAAAGATGTAATGTATCTCAAAATTGTTGCAGAGTTCAGTCATTTTTTCTCCCGCAGGAGAGTACTTTGAAAGAGATTTGTTGAAGTCCTTGAGTTGCAAAAAACTGTCCTCCTACATAAATTCTTTCTGAAATGCTCCTAATGGAGACACATGCACGCACACGCGCACAAAGTGGTTGATGTTGTTTTCAAATCCTAGGCTGGAGCAGAGTCAAAGATATTCATTTGGTAAGAGGCAGATGTTCAGAAGGCATATCTTTGCTTGCAAATGTCATTCAATTCTGCTGTGATTCTTTATTTATTGGCAACATCTTCCTTTAAAAAATATCCAAAAGTCACATTCTGTAAGTCAGTTATTAATTTTCTATGCTAGCCAAAAAGAGACAGAAAGGTTCAACTCTGAGTCTGCTGAACTGCAACTCCACAAAACAGTTTGAAGGGAGATGGTTTTCTAATTACAAATTAGAGAACCATGTTGGTGTGATGGTTAAAGCACCAGTCTAAACACTGAGTCAATGTCAGTCCTAGTCCTGCCTTAGAACCAAGGTGGCGCAGTGGTAAGAATGCAGTATTGCATGCTAACTGTGTTCACTGCCAGCAGTTCGATCCTGACCAGCTCAAGGTGGACTCAGCCTTCCATCCTTCTGAGGTTGGTAAAATGAGGACCCAGATTGTTCGGGGGCAATATGCCGACTCTGTAAACCGCTTAGGCACCCATGGTAAGAGCCGTGGTGGTGCAGTGGTTAAAATGCAGTATTGCAGGCTATCTCTGCCCACTGTCAAGAGTTCGATCCTAACCAACTCAAGGTTGATTCAGCCTTCCATCCTTCTGAGGTCAGTAATATGAGAACCCAGATTACTGGGGACAATATGCTGACTTTGTAAACTACTTGGAGAGGGCTGTAAAGCACTAGGAAGTGGTATATAAGTCTAAATGCTATTGCTATTGCTAAGACATGAAAGCAGCTTGACCACCTTGGGCCAGTCATTCTGTCTCAGCCCTGGGAAGGAGGCAATGGCAATCTTGCAAGAAAACTGCAAGGACTTGCCCAGACAGTTGCCAGGAGTCAATGATGACTCAAAGACATCAAAAAATATTTTTCAGGAAAAAAATGGTTTCGGTATATCCCTATCTTTTAGCATATGTTTTTTCCCTGTTATATTCTGATGGCAGACATTTTGTGCCAAGTTAGCATATCAAAGAATTACAGTTTCGTCCCTGTACACATATAGGCACCTCATTTATTTCCTTACCCTCCTCCTTTGCATATACTTTCCTAATATTGAAGCCTATGGAATAATAGTTGTCTGAAATATATACTTCTCTTGTTATTGGATCATGTCTAGCTGCATACTTAGTAATGTCCATTGCCATTTTTTTTGCCTGGGCTCCTGCCCAGAACAATGTAGCCTATAATAATCTGGTTTAAAGTTCCCTGACGTGGTCCATCAACATTCACTTATTTCATCCAGTTCAGTACACTTGGGTTCTGCTTTGACAATTTTAAGTCTTTGTTCATGGCTTTTTCATTTTATGTTTTGACTGTGTGTGCATTGGTTAAGTGAGGCCCTGAGATGTCCCTGTGGCCTTTGGTCTTGCTATACAAGCACTATAATCTATTCATGGAAGGTTTACAGAGCTTCTCAATAGCTAGAGAACTGCCCTCTGGTGTGACATTACTGGGCACACAGATTGTGTAAATCAGACAGTCATATCTGTGTTGTTTTCTTAGCAACAGCATAACAGAATTGCAAGGGAAGATATTCTAGCCCAGTGGTGGTGAACCTATGGCACGGGTGCCAGAGGCGTCATTCAGAGCCCTCTCTGTGAGCATGTGAGCCGTCGCCCCAGTCCTAGGCCTTCAGCTGGTTTTTATAAAGGGGGGTCAATTAGTCAATTTCAACTTTTTGCGGGAAAAAAAAGTTCTTGCAAAGTTGGAATTGATTGATTGAACTTTTTAGTCCCACCCAGTCTGCCATTACCACGTCAGCCATGCCCACCCAATTGGCCATGCTCACCCAATTGGCCACACCCAGCCAATGGGCCACACCCACCCAGCAGTCGACGATGCATAACTGGGTTTTGGGTTGCAGTTTGGGCACTCAGTCTCTAAAAGGTTCGCCATCACTGTTCTAGCCCTTCCCCCTGCTCAATCAGGAAACTCCGTAATATTTCAGACAAATGGTTGTCCAATCTCTTCTTTAAAACTTCCAGTGTTGGAGCACCCATAACTTCTGGAGGCAAGTCATTCCACTGATTAATTGTTCTAACTGTCAGAAAAATTCTAAGTTTGGCAGCCCAAAAAAAGAATCCCCAAGACCGGCCCCACCCACATAGTTCAAGGGTAATGAAACATCTGCATGAAAACAAGCAAGCTTAGAGAGCACCAAGGACCCTTCTTTCTAAATACATTTCTATGGTTTTATCATCAATATTTCTCTACCGCAATCATCAATCATTCAGTTTTGTTCTCCTCTAATATTTATTAATTGCATTGTCTAGAGCGATTGCTCAGGTGAAATCTGTCTGTGTGGTCATTAAGACTGACTTGACATTGTTGAGCAGGGGTGTCAAACTGCCGGCCCATGGGCCGGATGCATCATAGCAAAACCGCGCCCATCTCATTGCCAGCAATGGCAAAAAAAAGTTGTAATACGTTGCAACACGTCACGTGACGTTGCGAGTTTGACACCCTTGCTATTGAGGATTCACCAATGGTCTTGCTATTTGTGTGTTTGAGTTTTTTCAAAATGTCTTTTAAAAATGATTTTAGATGGCTTGTAAATGCTTCATGGAACATTGAAAGCCACTCATCAATCTGCCGTGGAGCAGAAAGGAAGAAATAAAAGCAGACGAGTAACCAAAATCTTTAAAAGACTTAAATTATTATATCCATGGATAGGACCCACCTAAAGATAATCCAGTGATCAAGTGAGCTAAAAAGGTGAATTCGATGCCAAGGACAAAACTTTCAACACTCATCAAGATTGAAGAGGTCATTGCTGTAATATTAACTACCACCAAAGAACTTTTCCTGAAAAATAAAAGATATCAAAGGAATAAAAAAGAAAAACTGGAGAGATATTAGTGAATGCATCCTGTCCACCGTCAGCCAGGTGTAACATTTTAGGTGAGTTTGAGGCCTGTCTTCACTACAAGGTTGTTCTTATGAGGAATTGTTGCAGGCGTGAGTACGGGTACATTGCTTTGAGATTTTGAAAGAAAGGGGAGTTAAAAATCTGATGATTTTTTTAAAAGAGGGAGAAAATGTGGAAGCCTGCTTAAACTGAAGCCAGACAGAAATGGAAATGGTCTAAGAAAAAAATATCCAGATAATTTGAGGGGCTGCCACCAAGAAGAGGGTGGTCAAACTATTCTCCAAAGCACCAGAGGGCAGGACAAGAAACAATGGTTGGAAACTGATCAAAGAGAGAAGCAACCTGGAATTAAGGAGAAACTTCCTAACAGTGAGGACAATTAACCAGTGGAACAGCTTGCCTCCAGAAATCATGGGCGCTCCATCACTGGAGATTTTTAAGAAGAGGCTAGACAGTCACTTGTCTGAGATGGTATAGGTTTTCCTGCTTGAGCAGGGGGCTGGAGTAGAAGACCTCCAAGGTCCCTTCCAGCTCTGTTCTGTTCTGTTCTGTTCTGTTCCTGAATGAGCAAGAGGTGTTGATCACCAATTATTCAGTAAGAAAGTTAAATACTGAGGATAGCAATTCTGTAAAGGTAATAGAGATAGTCTTCCACTTAAGACCACAACAGAGTCCGACATTTCCGTTGCTAAGCAAGGCAGTTGTTAAATCAGTTTTGCCCCACTTTATGACCTTTCTTTGCCACATTTGTTCAGCAAATCACTACATTTGTTAAATGAATCATGCAGTTTAGGGAACCTGGCTTTCCCCATTGACTTTGCTTGTCGGAGGCGGTTGGGAAGGTTACAAATGGAGATCACACTACCCCAGGTCAGGGCAACTGTCCTAAACACATACCAGTTGCCAAGCAGCTGAATTTTGATCATGTGACCATGGGGAGATTGCAACAATCGTTAAGTGTGAAAACTGGTCATAAGTCCCTTTTTTTTCCAGTGCAGTTGTAACTTTGAACTGTCTATAAATGGATTATTGTCAGTGGAGAACTACTGCGATAAAATCTCAGTGTCAATGCTGCAAACGAATTTGGCTGAAGCCATTTTTACTTTGTTTTCAGTTGCCACAGAATTGGAAGGAGGGATGTGTCCTTTTAAGTTTAGACAACAATAAATTGTCCTGTGGGAACCAAGGTCATTGCTGCCTGAGTTTTGGTGGGCTGCAGTTTCCGTTAAAAAGCCCGCCAAAGTAGATTATTGGGAAAAGTGATTGATGACATATTACTGGGGTGGGAAGTTCAACTTTGTAACTTTAGGGAGGGAACTCCAGGCTTGGTTTCACTTTTGATCATGCCGATACTATGTAGCCAAATAAATATGTTCTTTAAAGAAACATTTTGCCTTGTTTTACCGGTCTCATCTATCGGAACCATGACACTCTGTCATTTTTACCCTGCAGTGGGCAATCAATTGAGGTGCATACAACATTTCCACGAATAAAGGCAAATATATATGTCCCAGGATAATGTTGCAAGACCCAATCTGGATTGGTCACTGAGATCAGAGGTCTAGTCTCCCGAGCTTTCAGACTTGTGCTGGAGCCCAACTTCAGGGACAACTTGTCACAGCCAACTCACTACAGCCAACTCACTATAGCCAATTCACTGCAGGACAACTCAACATGGCCAACTTACCATGGGACAACTCATTGTGGGACAATTCAACAATTCATTTTAATTATTCAAAATAATTAAAAATTGTTTTAATTTTTGCCATTTACATTTCATTTTGTCACACCCCTGGTGTCCTTACTTTAAGGATTCTACTCTACTATTTCTTTGATATTAGTGTGACTCTTGTCCCGCAGTGAGTTGGCTATGGCAAGTTGACCGTGACAAATTGTCTAGTGGCGAGTTGGTCACAGCAAGTTGTCTCGCAGCAAATTGGCCACAGTGAGTTGGCCATGGCAAGTTGGCCAAGGCAAGTTGTCATAGACCTCCCCACCTCTCAGGAAACTTCTCTCTTCCTACCACATTCTGATATAGGGACGTTCCCTGAGGATGGGCTCCAGCATGAGTCTGAAAGCTCAGAAGACTAACCTCTGGTCTTGGTGACTAACCCAGATTGGATTCCTGCATACATCATTCTTGTCTCAAACAGAATCTAGTTTTGTCTGTGTTTGTCAAGTCAAAATGAGAAGAGATGCTGAGGAGGAAGGGTCAGCAGATCAATGACTTATTGCAGAGCTCAGAGGTGAAGAGATCAAAAGAAAAGAATGTCCAGAAAAGCTCCATGCTCAGCAGAACAACACAAGAAAACATGTAACTCTAATAATTAGACTTGATTGAACATTGCTGGTGAATGAATGAAAGTGTCTTGCTAAGCAAACAGACCTTCTAGAACAGGGGTGTCAAACTGCCAGCCCACGTGCCGGATGTGTCACGAGGAAACTGGCAATGGGGAAAAAGTTCTGATACGTCACACGATGTCATGTGACATCATGCAACATCATGTGGTGACGCGAGTTTGACATGCCTGTTCTAGAAGGAAAGGCAGGCAGGCAGCATGCTGAGGACTATGTCTAAAACTACCTACTGAGGACTACCTACCTACTGAGGACTACCTCTAAAATATCTAACAAATAAGTATATAAGTACATAACCCTCTATGACACTGAAAAGAACAAAGGGAATCAATGGTATTTTTATGTACACATTAATATATCTAGTAATAAAGATACCAATAATGTGTTATGCGGATGATGCTACCCTGGTAGTTGAAAGTCCAAAGAATCTGCAAGCTGTACTAATAAAAAACTGGGGTGGGGGGGAAACCCAAGACTAAAATTAAATATAAGAAGTACAAACAAATGACAACAGTTATAATAATAATAATAATAATAAAGTTGGAAAGGACCTTGGAGGTCATCTTGTCCAACCCCTGCTCAGGCAGGAAACCCTATACCATTTCAGACAAATGGCTG
>NW_015388898.1:105589-108882 GCF_001527695.2 Protobothrops mucrosquamatus
TAGTCCTCGACTTACGACCGGTTTAGTCCTCGACTTACGACCGGTTTAGTCCTCGACTTACGACCGGTTGGGGTCACGGCATTAAAAAGGTTGAGAACCACTGATCTATACTATACCTGTGCATTTGATTTTTCTTGCCTAAATGTAGAAACTTACATTTTTCAACATTGAATTTCATTTTGTTAGAAACCACCCAATGTTCAAGTCTGTCAAGATCCTTCTGTATCTTAAGCCTATCTTCTGGAGTGTTGGCTATTCCTGCCAGCTTAGTGTCATCTGCAAATTTGATGAGTTCCCCATCTATCCCCTCATCCAAATCATTGATGAAGATGTTGAAGAGCACTGGGCCCAGAACCATAGCCCTGGGGCACCCCACTACACACTTCCCTTCATGTAGATGCAGTTCCATTGATGACCACACCTAAATATGGCTGGTCAGCCAGCTATGAATCCATCTGGTGGTGATGCTGTCTAACCCACATTTTTCTATCTTATCAAGTAATAGCTTGTGGTCTACTTTATCAAATGCCTTACTGAAGTCCAAGTAAATTATACCCACAGCATTTATCTGGTCCACTAATTTTGTCACCTGGTCAAAGAATGCAATAAGATTTGTCTGGCATGATCTGTTTTTGACAAACCCATGTTGGCTTTTGGTAATGACTTTGTTTGCCTCTAGGTGTTCGCTGATTTGTTGTTTTGTTATCTTTTCCAAGATCTTCCCAGGTATTGAGGTCAAGCTGATAGGTCTGTAGTTTCCTGGATCCATTTTTTTTCCTTTTTGGAAGATGGGAAGTACATCAGCTCTTTTCCAGGCCTCTGGTAGTTCCCCAATGCTCCTGGATCTTTGAAATATATAGTTCAATGTTTCTGAGATCATATCTGCCAGTTCCTTCAGAACCTTGGGGTGTAGTCCATCTGGTCCTGGTGATTTGAACTCACCAAGGTGGACAAGTGCTCACTTACTATTTTCTTGCCTATCTTAACTTGTGTTTCTAATCTGTTTATTTCTTGCCACTTTCTCCCACTAGTGGACCAATCAGTTACAAAAACCAGTCTTAGAACTGATAATGAAGATATCAAAGTGGTGGATAGCTTCTGCCTTTTATGATCAACCTTCAACAGAAAAAGAACAAGCGTCAAGAAATACACTACAAAGTATTACTTTGTACAGCAACCTTGAAGGTCTTGGAAAAGATATTTAAATTCTATGGATATATGTCTATACATACAAAGCTCAGAACTGTACAGGCCATATTATTACCTGTGACATGCTATGGAAGTGAAGGTTGGGTTTTGAAGAAGCATGATAAGAAGATATTGATGTTTTTGAACTTTGGTGTTGGAGAAGACTTCTGAGAATATTGTGGACAGTTAAGAAAACAAACTGATGGATCATTGAAAACAATCAACCCAAAGTCTCACTCAAGGCAATATTTGAAGGGCTCCTACAAAGACAAGGGGGCCAAACTATTTCCAAAGCACCAAAAGGCAAGACAAGAAACAATGGATGGAAACTAACCAAGGAGAGAAGCAACCTAGAACTAAGGAGAAAATTCCTAATGGTGAGAGCAATCAACCAATGGAATAGCTTGCCTTCGGAAGTTGTGGGTGCTCCCTCATTTGAGACTCTCAGAAAGAGACTGGGCAACCATTTGTCTGAAATGGTAACGGGGCTCCTGCTCAACTGGGGGGAAGGAGTTGAACTAGAAGACCTTCAAAGTCCCTTCCAACTCTATTAGTCTATGTTCTATGACCAGGTTCAAATTATCCTACTTCAGACACATTATGTGAAAAACTAACTCCACGGAGAAAGCTCTAATGCTGGGTGAGATGGATGGACTCAGATACAGTGGCTTTTGTAGACTTGGTTAGAGAAAGTTTGCCATGGGGAAAAAAATCTACCTGTATGATTACTAAGAGCAGACAACCTAACAGCACACAATCAATCAAGCTATCAACCAAAAAGATGGATGGAAAGGATTTTGCAGTTGTGGAATGCTTTGGTTTTGAAGGATCTAACCAATGTCATGCATGATTACAAGTTGACAGTGATATTGAAGAAAAGGTAGGAGGATACGAATAGCAAGAGAAGAAGATCTGAATTTAATAAGAAAGGTACTACAGTAAGGGGTGCCCCTGGAAGTATATTTCAGAAGAAAGAAATATGGGCCTCAGGAAAGCTCAGAGAAGACGGAAGGCCAGATGTTTTTTGTGCTGCTGGAATTAAGAAACTCTTTTCATGCCATCGCTGCAAGCACACTAATATAAAAGACCAACTGGAGACCCTTTTGAATACAGTAGTAGAACTGGAATTACAAACTTGCCAAGGTAAGAAGATTACCTCTGCTACGAAATCAACTACATCTTTGAAACGAGTTGCACTGATACACTGGTGACTCCTAATTTTATTCTTCACTGCTCTCTTGCTCTTGGGAAGCATCTAATTCTCTTTATCCTTGCCATATTTGATCATGGGTTCCTTGAAAGTAAGCAAGTTAAAACTGAATGTAGACAAGTCAAAGGTGTTGTTACAGAAGAAATCAGGGTGTGAGATGGGAGTAACAAGTCTGCAGTCTTACTCGATCCTTGAACTCCTATTTTCTGTTTCCATGTAGGCTCAATGCAACGAAGTGAATTGCATCTTGTGGACCAGCTCTGATCTCACTTGTGAACCCTTTGGAGCTGACAACAGTATCTATGCCTTATGCAATCGGTCTTGCAGACTTAAGTGTTAGACTAAGCAACACTTCATGGGCAGTGAAAGGTTAAGAGTACAAGTCAGGTGATCTCTTGATGGTTGTGAGGTTGTGAGCCCTGAGACCAGATACAAAATATTGAATAAAAAGCTATTACATCCTTCTCCCTTCTTCCCTCCCTCCCTCTCTCTGTACATATATGTATGCTTATAAGAGTATAACAATAAGAACTGAAGAAGCTTCTTGAGTGAGAAGTTATACATCTTCAAGAAAAAACAATGGAAGTCCACTTGCCTTTTGACAAAGCACCTTTGGGACATCCAGATTGAATATATGTAGAAGCAAGGTAGCAATACATGCAGGAAAGGGGCTCTTAACACATTCAGCCCCTCAGGCATGGGAAGAAAATCTTACAGGGTTGAGGCCATTCTGATCTCCGAAAGGGATTATATTGTCAGAATCTGGTCATTAATGTCAGCCATGTGTGCTTATCCAAACTTACTGAGGCTTGAACAGAAAGCCAGACATTTAAGAGCGACTACTCACTCTTTCAGATGCTTAAATTACTTTTCACTTTGTTCCTTTTTTTTTTTT
>NW_015388898.1:111143-114465 GCF_001527695.2 Protobothrops mucrosquamatus
AAACTTTTAGAGACTGAGTGCCCAAACTGCAACCCAAAACCCACTTATTTATCGCCGGATGCCAGGTGGGCGTGGCCCACTGGGTGGGAGTGGCTAAGGTGGTCATGGCAGAATGGGTGAGTGTGGCCAAGGTGGGTGTGGTCACCTCGATGCTGCTCGTGGGGAGGGACACCTATGGGGGCCGGGCAGGGTTGGGGGAGATCCAGGGGGTATCTGGCAGGTGGGGCAGTGGGCAGGAGGCTCGTCCTGTGGGGTGAGATGAGGCAAGGCGAGGCAGGGCAGGGGTGCCATTGTCGCAGGGCAAGGCGAGGCAGGGGCTGGGACAGCTGCTGCCTGACACCATGGGCCCCCACACACAGAGGTCAGTGAGAGCATGGGGGCTGACAGTGTCCGTCAGCAGCCACAGCCTGCTGGCCCCTAGACCGGTGCACTCTGTGGCTCCGCAACCCGCTGCCAGCAGTTCAGAAAAGCCACCTCTGAGCTGGATGGCCGGCCGACAGCTGAGGAGGCAATGCAGTGGGTCGTGCCCAGGAAAAAGAGAGCATGTGAGGCCAGGAGGGATGGGACGGGGGGGAGGGAGGGAAACCAGCCATGCTGGGATGCATCCAGCCACGTGGGATCTTGGCGAATTAGCAGGCGGCTGGTTGAAGAGGGACAGTTGCCATCTCTGGGGCATGGTGCACGTGCCCACAGAGAGGGCTCTGAGTGCCGCCTCTGGCACGCGTGCCATAGGTTCGCCACCACTGACTTAGAGTGACAGTGCCTTTGAAGACCACTCAAAATTCAGCATCCCAATTACTGGTGGGCATCACCTGGAAAGATCACATCACACCTATGCTTCTGGTTTCATATTGGTTTCCAATAGGTTTCTAAGTGAAGATAATCCCTATTCCAATTTCAAACATATTTGGAGATATTGTAGTGTGACCACTTTCCTTCCTATATCTTCAGTGGTGAAAAACACATAGTTTTTTTAGTTGAGGGGAAGACTCTATTCCTATTGTATATCCAATTTATAACCCCATAGTTTCTTTGGATATTTTTTATTAGTTTATAATATACAAAAATACAAAAGAAAGCAGTAGGAAAATAGGGGAGAAAAAAAGGAAGGGAAAAGTGTAAGGAAAAAGGGAAAAAGAAATAAAATGCATTGACTTCTGACTTCCTTTGCTGCAGTAGAATAAGATACTAACATCAAACCTCAACTTTTTACTTTTGCATAATAATATAAACTAGCCATTCCTATAACAACCAAACTATTAATCGATAAAAACCTAAAATCAAAGTTTCATTTACAGTATTTCCACCTCAGTGTCCAGAAGTGGTTTCCAAGTAGAAATAAAATTGTATTTCATTTTCTTTGATCAAAACTGCACATCCCACCAGTCAAGGAATATAACCCCATAATTTCTGTAGGGCGGGAACAGGGAATATGGTTTGAAATTGTCAAATCTCAATCCAGAAATTAAAAATAATCTCTCGTAAAAGAAACACGGGCAGGTATACAAAAAAAAAAGAAGACAGAATCACTTGAGGAATTAAATCTTATGCACACCACTTAGTTTAGAAAGTCATTTGCATTACAGAAAGATCTTACCACACCAGGAGAATAAATTATCCAGATAAAGTAACCATAATGAAGGCTTAGGATGCTGGACACCAAAGAAACCCAAATAAGTGTCTTTGTCAGCTTCTATTTTAAAAAAAAAATAACATACTGTGAGTTGAATGGATATATATATCAGGAAAGATTGAGGGCAATATAAAAATGGGACGACAGAGAATGAGGTGGCTGGATGGAGTCACTGAAGCAGTAGGCATAAGCTTAAATGGACTCCAGAAGATGGTAGAGGACAGGAAGGCCTGGAGGAACGTTGTCCATGGGGTCACGATGGGTCGGACATGACTTCGCAACTAACAACAGCAACATATGTAAATCTGGTTTCCTCCATTGATTTTGTTTGTTGGAAACCAGTTGGGAAGGTCGCAAATGATGATCACATGACCTCAGGATACTGCAACCATGGTTAATACATGCTGGTTGCCAAATTTTTGATGTTGTGTAATTGTGAGGAATGGTTGTAATTAACTTTCTTTTTTCAATACCTTAACTTTAATGGTTGTTAAACAAATGGTTTAAGATGAGAACTATCTGTAATGCTATAACATGTAGAAGAGAAGTCCCCTTCATATTGCTGTGTTAATGCCCTTCTTCATTGTGGTGCTCTATTCATGGAATTTCCCCCCAATAGACAACAGTCTGATATCTTTTCTCATGAAAAATCAGTGTCAAAGAAAAGAATCAGAATAGAGCTGGAAGGGACCTTGAAGGCTTTCTAGTCCAGCCCCCTGCTCAAGCAGGAGATCCTATACCATTTCAGACAAGTGACTGTCCTGTCTCTTCTTCAAAAACCTCCAGTGATGGCGCTCCCATAATGTCTGAAGGCAAGCTGTTCTAATAGTTCATTGTCCTCACTGTTAGGAAGTTTCTCCTTAATTCCAGGTTGCTTCTCTCCTTGATTAGTTTCCATCCATTGTTTCTTGTCCTGCCCTCTGGTGCTTTGGAGAATCAACTGATCCCCTCCTCCTTGTGGCACCCTCTCAAATACTGGAATACTGCTATCATGTCCTCCCCCCCCCCCAGTCCTTGTTTTTTCTAGACTGGCCATACCCAAATCCTGTAACTATTCTTCGTATGTTTTAGTCTCCAGGCCTTTAATCATCTTAGTTGCTTTTTTTTTGCACTTTTCCCAAAGTCTCAACATATTTTTTTGTAATGTGCTGACCAAAACTGGATGCAATATTCCAGGCATGGTCTTACTAAGGCTTTATAAAGTCCTTTTTGCCACCTCACCAGTTTCTAAAAGAGTTGGGTTTAAAACATTTGATTCTGACATGGATGTCTTTTTGCATTTGCTGAGTTTTATGATGTGGATCCTGTGAATCATCCTAGAAATTATATATATTATCTTTAGTAAGTCTACCTACCGAAATTTGATTAAAATATCATGCCAGGCCTCGAAGTTTAGGCTTACCTATCAATTTGCTCTTAAACCCTGAAAACAACGATATCAGCTTTGATTATCATCAGTGGCCTTCCGGGTGCGCTTTAAGGTGTTAGTTACCACCTTTAAAGCGCTCCATGGCATCGGACCTGGTTATCTCCGAGACCGCCTTCTGCCACAGATTCCCTCCCATAGACCGGTACGCTCTCACAGAGTGGGTCTCCTCAGGGTGCCGTCGGCCAAGCAATGTCGGCTGGCGACCCCCAGGGGGAGGGCCTTCTCTGTGGGTGCCCCCACCCTCTGGAACGAACTACCCC
>NW_015388898.1:115131-131521 GCF_001527695.2 Protobothrops mucrosquamatus
ACCTTTAAAGCGCTCCATGGCATCGGACCTGGTTATCTCCGAGACCGCCTTCTGCCACAGATTCCCTCCCATAGACCGGTACGCTCTCACAGAGTGGGTCTCCTCAGGGTGCCGTCGGCCAAGCAATGTCGGCTGGCGACCCCCAGGGGGAGGGCCTTCTCTGTGGGTGCCCCCACCCTCTGGAACGAACTACCCCCCGGGATCCGGACGATTCCGGATCTCCTTACTTTCCGCCGCGCCCTCAAGGCATGGCTTTTTCAGCAAGCGGGCCTGGCCTAGGGAGGATTTTAAATCGGGTTTATCTTAAGAGTAATTTTTAAATAGCACAACTTTAAATATTTGGTTTTAATTGGTTTTACTTGGGTGGGGATGTAAATGTATGTATGTTTTTTAATATGTTGTGAGCCGCCCTGAGTCCCGTTGGGAGAAGGGCGGGATATAAATCAAATAAAATAAATAAATAAATAAATAAATATGTTTACGTTTGTCCAAACTTACACTTTTTGAAGGCTTCTTCAGGTCTGTCTGTTCCTTGACTTCTTTAGTGATTAATTGTACACTTTTCTTCTGTTCATCCATGTTTATATCCACTAATGGGGAATAACTCAGGATCACCTGTAGGACAATGAGAACAAGCTTGACAGTTGGTCATCTAGTATCTATTCTACTATCTTTCTTAAGAATACATGTATTTGATTTCAGGATCAGGTCAAAAGCTATAAAATAGATAACTCCAGGAAGGAACTATCCTTTAAATCAGAAATTCAGAAATATATTGACTCTGGAGAACTATAAAATATAAGCAAGCAAATCAGGCATATCCAACATTGTTGGGAGGATTATTTGACCACACCAAATTTCCCGTAAATCTTATTTTGAATCCACACCTATCTATGCATATATACTCATACACACGGATGTGTTTATGTGGCCGAACATTGCAACACATTTTGATCATTGAAACATTGGAGGGATTTTTATGATCCCTTGACTATTGGTGATTATTTGGTGGGAGTTTACTGATTCAGTATCCCTGGATTTTCTTGAAGAGCAGAAGCAGAAGGAATCCAGGAACTGTTACATCCACGCTATCCAAACCGCCATAAAATGGGAAGCTATAGAACCTGTTCACCTGACTCAATCTCTCATGACACAAATAAGCAATGAAAACACAGACTTTCACTAGTTTCTCCTGCGGGTGAGTAAGGATTCTAGAATTAATCCAAGCTGAATGTTTGTTCTTTTGTTTGAAACAATATTTTAAATTCAAATTCTTACAGCCTTCAGGAACCAATCAGATGAAGGATATGAGAATGTTCCAGGAGAATCTGTTGACAGTTGGAAGTGGAAAGTGATTGATAATCTCTGTCAAGAAAACAGTGCAGGATAGTTTCAAAACAACTGAATGTGTTAATTTCTAGTGGTGAAGGAAACAAAGGAGGAATTAGAGGGACACAGGAGAAAAGTCCACTTCGTTGTGCACAATAAGCTTATTAGTTGGTCTCTATTTTGCATCAAGCTTTACTTCTGTCATCACAAAAGCAGGATGGATATTGTTAACATCTCTTAACATCTGATGGTTTTTGTTACATTTGCTTTTGAAACACTGCAACTATGTGGAAGTGCTATCAAACTGTGGGTTTCCACATCTCCCAATATTTCACAGATGAAAATAGGTGCATGAGAGACCCAATTTGGTGTTGTAGTTAAGACACTGGCCTGAAAAACAGGACATGGTGAGTTCTAGCCCTGTCTTGGCATGAAAGCTGACTGGACGTACAGGTAGTCCTCAGCTTAAAACTTACAACACTTCGTTTAGCGACCGTATGAAGTTACAACGGCACGGACAAAAAGTGACTTGTGACCATTTTTTTCACACTTACGACCATTTCAGCATCCCCAGGGTCATGTGATCAACATTCAGACACACAGAAGCTGACTCCTATTTAGGACGGTTACAGCGCCCCGGGGTCATGTAAACCCCTTTTGCAACTTTCTGAGAAGCAAAATCCGTGGGAAAGCCAGGTTCACTTAACAACCATGTTATTAACACAACCCCTGTAACAACTGTGTTAAGAAAAATCATAAAATGGAACCAAACTCGCTTCGTAAATGTCTCAGCAGCAGAAATACTGGGAGGGTACCTGTATTGCACATGTTCATTGTCTTCAGTTATTTTTCAAAATGATAAAAGTGGGATAAAAACCAAATCAATAACAATCTGAGGACATTTTGGTTGAAGCTTTTCCCAACCACATTTTTCCAGAGACTTTTCACTAAGCAAAGTGTGCTCTTTTTTTCCTGAGGTATTTCCATTGTTTTCAAAGGCTTTTTAATGCTTACACTCTTTATGGCTTAACGTTAGTTAAAACAAAATTTCTAACCAAGTTGTAATGGTCTCAGCAGTACAGAAAAAAAACAAAACATGTCTTTTGGCAGCTTAGAAAGGAACTCAGTGAATTATTAGGGAAGGCTCTGAAAATCAGTTGATGTCATGATGGACCATTTTTTAACATTTTATTTTATTTTTTAATTTTTGAGGCTACTCAACAGTGAGCCCTCTTTTTGTAGATCTTCTTTCTCTTTCACACTTTCTTTCTTTTCCTGACATCCTTTTTTCTTCATCTAACAGAATAACAGAATAACAGAGTTGGAAGGGACCTTAGAGATCTCCTAGTCCAACCTCCTGTTCAGGCAGGAACTCTTACACCAGTGATGGTGAACCTTTTAGAGACCGAGTGCCCAAAAACCTCCCCCCACCCCTGTCCCTGCTCTGCCCTGCCCGCTAGGCCACCCACCACCTCCATGGCCCATCACAGATCACCCAGGCAGCCCAGCAGCACCATAGTGGCCATGCCCTCCGCCCCTGCCCTGCAGTATCATCTACATGCGATGGGGTGCAAGGGCGGAGTCTTGTCCCTGCTGCCCGACTACCATGTCCTTGGCTGCACTGCTTTGCGTGGGCCGTGCCCAGGGGCGATTCTCCTCTGGGGGGACTGCTGGTGAGGAGGGGCCCATGGGAGGAGATGGGGCTGGGATGACAGTGCGTATGCCCACAGAGAGGGCTTCGAGTGCCGCCTCTGGCACGTGTACCATAGGTTCGCCACCACTGTCCTACACCATTTCAGACAAATGTCTATGGAGATTCTCAGCCATCCAGGTCATGGTTGTCCCTAAAGTGCTTTTTTTCAGGAAGCAACTGGACTTTCTTGTTTTTCTTTGAAGACGTTTCGCTTCTCATTCCAGAAGCTACTTCAGCTCTCACTGGAGCTGGATGCTAGAACTTCAGCATCTTTTTTTGTGTTGTGGTAACCAAAACTAGATGGAGTATTCCAAGTGTGATCTTACAAAACCAATATAAATCAGTACTAACGCTTCACATGATATCCATGCTATCTCTCTGTTGACCCAACCTAGGACTGCATTAACTTTTTTTGGCAGCTGCAACACACTGCTGGCTCATATTTCAGTCATTGTCCACTAGGACATGTACATCCTCCTCACAGTTACTGCTTATGAACCAGATACCACCTATTCTATATCAGTGCATTGTTTTTTCTTGTCTAAGTGTAAAACCTAACTTTTCTCACCATTAAATTGCATTTTGTTGGATAGGGCCTAATGCTAAAGTCTAGAAGTCTGGAACATCTGAAGACTTTCTGTCCAAAATCTGCAAACCTAACAGTTCCCTGAAAATAAAAGAGGGGGGGGGGAAATGCAAGCCATGTTTGCAAGGGAAGTCAATTCTGAGGAAATTGGAGGGTATACTTTGCTAAAACATTAGTCTAAATGTCAGCTACTGTTCTGTTTTCGATGTAAAGGCATTGAGATGAGGCAGGAGTAACAACAGTCTTCTCTTTACTCACTCTCCAACAGAACCAGAAACAAAATGGCGCGGATTCCTTTTATACCTCTTTGCAGGGACAGTGTCAGCCAATCGATGCAACAAATTTCTCCCGCCTTGCGCATGCGCAATAGGCTGGAGACAGCCTGTCTGGTCCCGGGCATCCTCGTGGTCTGCCTGGGCCTCTCTGCAGCTTCCTGTACCTGCTGAGTCACTCAGCAGGCCCAGGACATAACAGCTACGTTGTTGGTTGTTAACCAGAAGGAATACTCCATAGATCAATTCAACTAGACAGTTGAAGAAAAACAAGATTCTGTTTTTAATTCTGATTTCAAAAGAAATACATAAATAAACACAAGGGCACAAAGTTAGTTCAGAGGATATCTTCAAGCTCCTTTTTTGCCTTATCTGTCTTGACATGGATCTTTCTGCTTCTCTGTATCACCATGCTTTTTTTGATATCCTTAAAAGTCTGATTTTTGGTCTCTGGGATATATATGTAGACGAATATCAAGGTGGCTACACAGAATGGAGTGAAGAGAAGTAAGGACAATGATCCAAGTTTCTTCTGAAGATGTAAAAGAATTGTTTTGTGGGGAAGGAAAGAGAGAAACAGTGTTGAGGGAAGCTTTATATCAAAACAGATTTTATTCCTTATAATATATCCATCTTACTTTAAACATTAACAGAATGCACAATGGGCTGAGAATCAGTGTCTCTGCTAGATAATTGACAGTCAGGCTGGAACTAAGTTAATTAAGTACAAATAGCAAATGGGGGAAATCTTTTACTCAACCTTCCTTAATAGCCCCCCCAAATAAGTTACTCAGACTCAATCCACACATGAAAAGGAGAAGGTCTGTAAACACAAACAGATTTAATTAAAACTGTACCCCAGAGGAACTGCATGTGCACCAGCACAAACATCACAGATGACACGTACCTACACAGGCCCATTCCCTTCATGTGTTACACAACAGAACCAGCATGTACACATATCTAACCCCTCAAGACCCACATTAAGGACACGCTCCCCTATAAAACAGTCCTTTCGTACCTCATTTTCTACCCCACAGGCAAACCTCTTTGCTTTTGTGAATAAATAAAATCTCCTTTCCTCTGAATGGTTCCTCCACAATCCCGGCTCAAGTTGGAACCCCAAATTATTCTTCTGACAGTGTCCATATAGAAGTTTATTTGATTATTGCAAATATTGGGGATCCTGTGCTCCTCCAAAGGCTACAAGCAAGCTATTTCCATTCATACCAGGTTTCATCAATGCAAAAATCTTAACAACATTTTCTTTCTTAGAAGCTGATATTGTATCACTCACTTCCAAGACAGCAAACGATCTTTTGAACCAAGGACCACACTGGCCTTTGAGTGGAAGGCTGGGGGCTGAAGTGAAAGAAGAGGAACCAGTAAAGGAGAATATTAGTAACCCAGGGTTGAAATGAGGGATCCTCGGTGCTCTCTGAGCTTGGTGGTTTTTTTGCAAACATCGCATTACCCATGCTGAGACTCTAGAAAGAGTACAGAGAAGAATACTGGAGGTTTCTTATAAGGAACTATCTATTATGAAAGATTGAAATAGAGTTTCTATCTATTCTGAAAGACTGAAGTAGAGTTTATACAAGGAGAATTTATAAAATTAGTTAAAGTCTGTATGATTAAATGGGTTCAAAATATTTGAGAAATGATTGTTGACTTGGGGATATGTTACCAGAATTTACCATAAAAAAGAAAGAGAATATTTTATTACTTGAAGAAATTTATATTATTTTAAAGGACTGAAAGTATTTGAGACTAAAGATCGAGGTAGAGCTCATATAAGAAGAATTTATAAAACTAAGGATTGCATGATTAAATGGGCTCAAAATATTTGATTGTTTTTATTTGAGTTAAAGTATGTTTATACTTGATTGCTTTATATTTGGGTAGTAACATTTAGACTTGGGATGATGTGTCTTTAACCCTGTAATCAGTTCTGGGAAGTCCGGGGGGGTGGGGGTGAGAGGGAGGGTAGAAATAGAATTATGAGCATTAATGTAGAAATGAGTATTAAATTAGGAGTATTGATGTATGGAGAAATATAGAAGGCGCTCGGTTAGCACCCCTAAACCGTGTCCAAAGGGAGGGAGAGGAAGCGGAGAGGAGAGACAGGAGGGAATTAGGTAGGTAGTGGAAAAGAGGGCGGATGCGGGGCTAGCGCCCCTAAACCATGTCCGTAGGAAGAGGAGAGGGAATGAGGTGGGATGTGTAGGGAGGTTGAAGGAGGAGAAAAGAGGGCGGACGTGGGGAGGGGGGGTTGCCAGGCTGTTTTGCAATATTATGTTTGTATGTTAATAATACTAAAGTTGTATTAATGTATGTTTATATTTGTATGGGGGGTTTATTTCAAAATTAATTAAAAAAAATTGGGGAGAAAAAAAAAGAGAAGGACGAGGGTGGACATGATAGCAGTGTTCCAGTATCTCAGGGGCTGCCACAAAGAAGAGGGTCTCAAGCTATTCTCCAAAGCGCCTGAAGGCAGGACAAGAAGCAACGGATGGAAACTGATCAAGGAGAGAAGCAACTTAGAACTAAGAAGAAACTTCCTGACAGTGAGAACAATTAACCAGTGGAAAAACCTGCCTCCAGAAGCGGTGAATGCGCCAACACTGGAAGTTTTTAAGAAGAGACTGGACAGCCATTTGTCCGAAATGGTGTAGGGTTTCCTGCCTGAGCAGGGGGTTGGACTTGATGACCTCCAAGGTCCCTTCCAACTTTATTAGTATTATTATTATTAACGTCATCAGTGCACCAAAAGACCACTTATGAAACAAGAGGATTGAACTGAATGAAAAGTCTGTTGGGATCAAAACAAGAACTACCTTAAATCAAAAGTAGTCGGTATGATTAGCCCCTTTGCATTTTCCATCATTCAGCTGTTTTTGCCCAGGCCACCACCAACTGCTTTTGAAATAAATGTTTCCTTTCCTAGCCCTCTAATCCTCATTCATAACAAAAGCTAATCTATCAAGGAAAAAAAAACTAAGATAGAACCCAGAGCTTGTGTAATTTACCCTCTGCATGATCCAGATAGCAGCCTTTGTACATGTGCAAAATGTAGATGTTATACAGAAGGTGTAGCATTTCAATCAAATGTCATGAATACTATCATGACTATGTTTTCTTCTTCTTTCAAGATAATGAATTTAGGACGCCGCTATAGAGCATTGCATGCCAAAACAAAGACAGTTCCCAACCCCCAGTGCTATAGAGCATTGCATGCCAAAACAAAGACAGTTCCCAACCCCCAGTGCCATCACTCTGCTGAACACTTAATTTCTACAGCACTGTCTCACTTCTCATCTTTCCTACTATCTTCCTACTATCTTCTCCTATTGGTTTCTGATGATTTATCAATTGTTGTTTTTTATGATCTAGGACCTATTACTTGCTGTTTGTATGTACACTATGAGCTTATCCACCAGAGACAAATTCCTTGTGTGTTCAATCACACTTGGCCAATAAAGATCCTATGATTTAGCATTATAATCTAAGTTCACCCAACCTGTATTGCACATGGTTGTAAATTCAATATACATAAACATCGGGTAGGACTTGGATTATAACGCTTGTTCTGCCATCTTGCAAAGTTATACACACTCCCTGTGGACACCTCTATGTCTAGAATAGTGGTTTTCAACTTTGGCAACTTTAAAATGTGTGGATGTCAGCTCCCAGAATTCTGCAGCCAGCATGCTGGCTGAGGAATTATGGTAGTTGAAGTCAACACAACCTAAAGTTGCCAAGATTGGAAAACAGTACTTTAGCAATGGTAATAGGACTTAGTTAAATACTTTGGCCACCTAATGAGAAGGAAGGACTCACTGGAGAAGAGCCTAATGCTGGGAAAGATTGAGGGCAATAGAAGAAGGGGACGACAGAGAATGAGGTGGCTGGATGGAGTCACTGAACTTAAATGGACTCCAGAAGATGGTAGAGGACAGGAAAGCCTGGAGGAACATTGTCCATGGAGTCGCGATGGGTCGGGCATGACTTTGCAACTAACAACGACAATAGCACTTAGACTTCTATACTGCTCCATAGTGCTTTATAACACTTTCTGAGTGGTTTACAGAGTCAACATATTTGCCCCCAACAAGCTGGGTCCTCATTTTACTGACCTTGCAAGGATGGAAGGCTGAGTCAACCTTGAGCCAGTCAGGATCAAACTCCAGACTGTGGGTAGAGTTTGCCTGTAATACTGCATTCTAACCACCGTGCCACCACATCTCTTAGCTTGTAAGTGAAGTCAGGACAACTCACTTATTTTAAGATTTTAAATGAGGGGGATGTTTGGTTTCTTGAGGTCATTTTCAAACCAAGAGAACTGTCCTATCACTCAGCATTAGTAAAATTGGGAAGTCTCCTCCAACTGCTGGCTGGGAAATTTGGAGAGTTGAAGTCCATACGTCTTAAAAGTTGCCAAGGCTGAAAAGCATTATTTATGCTCTAGATAAATAATATTTTTTTTTGTAAAACATGATCTTTTTTATGGTTTTCTCATGATAACAATATATGGATTATGGGAGGGGAGTAGTTGTATTATTTAGGTGTTTTTTTTAAAGATCCATCCATTTTTTCCCTGTTTTAAATGCACTAACATATCTGAGTACATTAGTACATAAGATTTCCAACATTTCTCAGTCAAAAACTATATAGGTGTGTGTGTGTGTGTGTGTGTGTGTGTGAACTTGTGATGCTGTTCAAAAAGAGGCTGTCAGAGAGAGACTGTCCCAGTTGGGAGGAGGGAGTCAAGTGAGATATTAGCCTGGAATCATTATGTAGACATCAAAGGGCAAGGTCCGATCCCTCTTGAATGCCGATGAATCTTATTTAGTCTTTCTGAGGGGCAACTGTCTTTCTGAGGGGAAGAGTGCTGGAACTAGGCACTGAGCAATAAAGTAGTTAATTTATACTCTACATGTGTGGGTCTGGTTGTTTGTGCCTGACAGAGGCATACCAACCACAGTTTGAATGATACGGTTCTGTCCGTATGGTTTGGAGGCCAGGATGATAAATGGGATGGTGAGAGGGCTGCTGTTTCCCCCCCCCCTCTGTTTAATAAACTCTGTTTAATAAACTATGCCATTTCCACTAAGCTTCAGACTCACCTTTAATTTACTAGGCATCAGGGTTAGGAGAATATTGATTAGGCAGTACACAATTCCTGAAATTGCAAGAGCTGATGCTCGTGCTGATTGAAGGAACAACTCCAGTGAAATTACTGTTGAAACGGTACCTTGGTAGAGAGAAAAGATGTTAAGTCACAGAATGTCCTTTTCCATTGACCAGGAGTCTCCCCTCCATCCCCTTCTCTTTCCATAGCTTGCATTTCATTCACTTACTTGGTCCTATGGTATATGAAGCTATGAATGTGACAAGCAACATGACCCAGAAATAAGAGAACACAGTGGTAATCTGTGGGAGAAAATTGGTCACAATTGAGAAAAAAAAACATCTATAAAGTTACAAAGTTTGTTGGAAAGGATCATCCCAAAGGTGCTTTTCCAAAAGGCAACTGGGCTTTCTTAAGTTTTTTTCCCCTTGAAAACAAGTTTCTTCTTATTCCAAAAGAAGCTTCTTGGATGAAAAGTGAAACGTTTTCAAAGAAAAAAAACAAAAAAAAATGTCCAGTTGCTTTTTGGGAAAAGCACCTTTGGGACAACCAAGACCTGGATGATTGAAAATCTATATAGACATTGAAAAGGAACTTTTGTCTTTTTGACTGGGAAAACACGTAGGAGACAGACTGGATGAGCCAGTGGGAGGAGTCCAACAGGGACTTAGTCTAGAATCTCCATGTGGGCACAAAAGGGTGTAGTCTAACCCCCGTCCCCGAATGTTGTTGAACCTTATCAAGTCTGACCCTTATGCAAACCGCCTGTGTTATAGACTTGAACAATAAAACAGCTAATTAAACTCTTCAAATTGGTTGTTTGCACCTGACAAATCACATCCAGGAGCTGAACAATTCAAGCAAGCACATTTCTTGGGGGAAAGCTTATGTTCCTGTTTCCCTTCACCTTACAGATCTTTATTCAAAATCCAGAGTATTAAATTAGGCACTGCTCCCTCTTTGGAAAAGACACTCTTTAACTTCAACTGACTGTAAAATAAATTCCTTCAAAAATGTTTCACAAGGGAAAAGAAAAGAAAAAAATCTGTGGGAATTCTCATGAGTGGGAGTGTGTGGCTTTGTACATATTCATTTTCAAGGTAGTCAAAGAAGAGGGTCAGCACACAGTTTTTAAGTGGATGGTCTCCAGGCACCTGTTTCTTTCCTGCCTTCCCACACTTCCATTAAACCGGGAATTACCGCATTACCAGGCTGTAAAAAGAGGCAGCTGGAGATTTGTACTTCCAGACTTGTACGTTTCTGTAATGTAGTCTTACAATAAAGAAGAATTAACTCATCTGATGGTGTTCTCTATCTGCTTTACCCAGGACAGCTGGCATCAATCTTACTGGAAGAAGTACCTCTTCCCTGTGTCAGTGGGGATGGAAAGCTTCCCCTTGTTGCGATTGTGGTGCTGATATGCAAACTGTTAAACATATTGTACAAATTGTCCATGACGTGCATGCTCTGGTTCTCTAGAACAGAGTTCCCCAACATTTCCAGGTTGGTGGATTGGGGGCTGAGGGGAGAAAGAGGGGATGGGTTGGTGGTACGGGCAGGCAAGTGTGCATGTGCGTGCAAATGCACAAGCACCTGTTGCTCATTGAGTGACGCCAAGAGCACCTGTGACACTCATGTGAGTGAGGCTCTGAGTGCTCGCATAAGTGGGGCCATGAGCACCCCGTGACGCTCTCACGAGTGAGGCCCCAGGTGCCGCAACACTTGGAGTGTGGCCCCGAGTGTCCACAATGCTCAGGTGAGTGGGGCTGCACGCACATATGCATGTGCACCAGCCAGCCACTCAAGCGGCCTAGTTGCGAATAGGCCATGGACCGGTAGTAGGCTGTGGACCACAGGTTGGGGACCCCTGCCCTAGAAGAGCTGCACAAAGCAACACCAGAGGCAATTGTCTGGATAGCTGAATTGGACCTCTAGTAATTATGTGGATTGTGTGCATATGTTTACTTCTCCTCTGTCATGTTCTCATCATATGCTAAATAAAAAATAACCATCTTTTTTACCAACTGATCATTTTAGGTCAGGTCCTTCCTAAATTTCTTTCTCTGATCCCTCTGTGCACTCAGATGAGGGTTCCTCACACTATTATATAGTACAGGGGTCTTCAAACCTGGCCCTTTTATGACTTGTGGACTTCAACTCCCAGAATTCCTCAGCCAGGCATGCTGGCTGAGGAATTCTGGGAGTTGAAGCCCACAAGTCATAAAAGGACCAGGTTTGAAGACTCCTGATCTAGTACCTCAAGGTCATGCTCCTGCATCACTACAATGGGAGACTTTAAAAGAAATTTGGGTATTGAGAATGCTGCAGATTGATAAAGTTATAGCATAGGTTGGGAATTCTGAAGGGCAGTGAAAATGACTTGGAAAACTGAGACCTCTGTAGCAATGTTGGATTCTAAAGCAACCCTTCTATCCAATCTCTTACTCCATAACCTATTATTCAAAAGTTCAGGCATTTTCAAAAATTGTTGTTCTTCTCTATAACTTTTCTTTAAGGGCCTTGAAATGTTGACCACCGACTGTGAATTTGGAGTTTGTATCATTCTTAGCTTTTTTCCCCCCTCCATCTTTGCTACTTTACCTGATGTTGCAGCAATTCAAACAGCCCAACCACCAAAATGAGACTAACAGTACAAATTGCAAGACCAAGTAGAAAAAGAATCCTTCGGCCTAAGTAGTCAACAAGATATACCTGAAAAATAGTAAAGATCAGGATGCATGAATAAGTAATAGGTTAATATAGCAGCAAACTACAGCAAAAGGTTTCAGAGCTAGTGATAGCCAGAAGAATTAACTAGGCGCTCTCCTAAGCAAATCTACTTGTGTATCAATTGCACCCACTCCTGGATTGAAGTGCCCTATTCACTACCACTTAAACATGGTTGTGTCCTACTTAGAATATCTCAGTAACCTCTACATGGGGCTGACCTTGAAGACTACTCCAAAGTTGCAGCAGTCCAGAATACAGCAGCACAGCAGTTATTGGTACACCTCATGTAATATCATGTAATATCATGTAACATGTATACCCATGTAATATCACTACTTTGTGAATTACACTTGCTCCCACTGACTCCCATTGCTTCCGGAAGCTATTCAAAGTGATGGTTATCATCTATAGTTCTCTTCAGGGCTGGGATGATTAGTGAACTGTCTGTCTCCAATAACTGTCCCACAAGATGTGACATGATTAACAGTTCAGATATTTTAAAGCAGGGGTAGTCAACCTTGGCTCTTTTATGACTCGTGGACTTCAACTCCCAGAATTCCTGAGCCAGCTGTTCTGGCTCAGGAATTCTGGGAGTTGAAGTCCACGAGTCATAAAAGAGCCAAGGTTGAGTACCCCTGTTTTAAAGGTTCAGATTCCTTATATTAAAAAATATATATCATCTGATAGGACTCAGAAAGTGTGTGTTTTCTGTTGCCCATCTTGTGGAACAACATATAATGCAAGATCCTGATCCTGCCAATCTTTCATAGAACATAGAATAAAAGAGTTGAAAGGGATTTTGGAGATCTTCTAGTCCACACACACACACACACCCCGCTCAAGCAGGAGACCCTACGCCATTTCAGATAAATGGTTGTCTAGTCTCATTTTGAAAGTCTCCAGTGATGGATCACCCACAACCTTTGAAGGCAAGCTGTTCCATTGGTTGATTGCTCTCAACATTAGGAAATTGCTCCTTAGTTCTAGGTTGGTTCTCTCCTTAATTAGTTTCCATCCATTGTTTCTTGTCTTCTGGTGCTTTAGAAAATAGATTGACCCCTTCACCTTTGAAGAAGGAGTATCTTTCAAAAGATACTGAAGACCTGGCTCTCTCTCTCAAGCATGAGACCCAGATTTTAGGTGGGCTAGATACACACATGGCCTCAGGTATTGTGCACAATCCTGGCGTTTTGCTGTAGTTTTTTAACTACATGTTAACATCACATAATTATAATATGTTGGGCATAGAGATAAATTACATAAATAACTACATCATAAATCTCTGTTGCCAAAGCATTTCACCATGGTGATTACAAGATTAGAGAAGTCTCAAAGGCCCTTTTTTCAAAAGGCAACTGCACTTTGTTTTTCCTTGAAGACATTTCGCTTCTCATTTCAAGAAGCTTCTTCAGTTTCCTCTAGGAAGCTTTTTCACAACTGAATGCAGTTGCCTTTTGAAAGAATGCCTTTGGGATTTCTCTAATCTTGTGATCACCATGGTGAAATGCGTCGTTGGGTCTTTTGGTCTGCTTAGGATGTTTGGAAGGGCTTTAGTTGTGTGCTATGCTGATTCCATGTGGTTGTAGTAGTCTGTTGGTGGTCTCTTTCTGTATGCAGCATAATTATTTTTTTTTTAGGGTTTGTGTTGGTTGTGCTGTTTTGAGTTGAATGGCTAGGGACGTTTTGATAAAGTTGTGTGGATATCCATTTTCTTGGAATATGTTGTATACATCCTCTAATACAGTGGTGGCAAACCTATGGCACGTGTGCCAGAAGTGGCACTCGGAGCCCTTTCTGTGGGCACACGTGCTGTTGCCCCAGCCTCGCCTCCCCCCACAACCCCCTCACCAGCAGCCCCCCTGGAGGAGTCACCCCCAAGCGTGGCCCACATGGAGCAGCACAGCCAAGGACATGGCAGCCAGGCAGCATAGACAAGACTCTGCCCTCATGCCCCATCCTGCACAGTTGATGCTGCGGGGCGTGGGCAGAAGGCGTGGCTGCCATGGCGCTGCTGGGCTGCCTAGGTGGTCTGCAGTGGGCCCTGGGGGCGGTGAGTGGCCTCCGGGTAGGTGGGGTAGGGGACGGGGTGGAAGCGGGGTGGGGCAGGGGGTGGAGCAGGGGTGGAGCCAGTTTTGGGGCACTCGGTCTCTAAAAGGTTCGCCCTCACTGCTCTAATATGATGAGACAGATAGCCTTAAACCTGTCTGTCTCATCATATTATGTCTAGACCATGGCTTCCTGTCCTGTATATAAATTTATCATGAGGACAATGAGATGTTCCACAAACTGGCACAGCTAACACAATCAAATGCCTTTCTTTAATCAATGAAGCACATATTGACTACTTTTTGTTTATTTTTCGCCTTTTCTAGTTATTCCACGTGCATCCATAACACTGTCTCTTTTCAAAAACCATCCCGAACATCTGGCGTATCCTTTTCCCTTTAAAGCTAATCATTATTTTGCTACCAACAAAAATTACAACGTTTGGTTTCAAAAGTTTGGAGCATTTCTTTTTTTAAAAAAAAGTATGTAAGAACTTGTTTTGTTGGGTGAAACACTTCTCTTTTGCAAAGAGAAAAAAAAACCCAGAATGTTTTGATAGCTTATCACTGAATGCCAACAGTAGAATCTCATAAGGTAGGACAATATTTTTGGGGTTCCATATGCAATCTAGGGCAGCGGTTCTCAACCTATGGGTCGCGACCCCATTTGGGGTCGATCGACCATTTCACGGGGGTCGCCAAGCAAGGCTGTCCGCCATTTTTTTCCCCTTTTCCGGCGGGTGCCTTACCTCCCTTGAGCTGGGCCAGCTGGTGGTCGGCCTGCTCCGTCTCTGCCGCTTGCCAGCTACGCCTCGGCCGGCGCAGGGGGCGGAACCACGCATGCGTGGTGCTCCCAGGCAGGGAAAGTCCTCGACTTACAACTGTTTTGGTAGTCCTTGACTTACGACCGGTTTGGTCCTCGACTTATGACCGGTTTAGTCCTCGACTTACGACCGGTTTAGTACTCGACTTACGACCGGTTGGGGGTCGCGGCATTAAAAAGGTTGAGAACCACTGATCTAGGGGATACAGAGTATCCACTCTTTAGTTAGGAGGAATGAAGGGAAAACAGAAACTTACCGCTAGCAAAGAAATGAAGCAGAGAAATATGTTTGTGCCTATTTTCAGGAGCCACATGGACTTATATTCCATTTTTATATCCAGCAAGATTTCATAATTATGATAATATAACTGAAAGCAGACAAGAGAACAGTTAAGCAGTTTTAGGTGAATGGAAGAAGCTACAGGGGCTTTAACGCTGCCATAGAAAACTGAAAACTCCAGATGTTTCTAAACCAGGGGTGTCAAACTGGTGGCCCCTGGGCCAGAGGTGTCATACACAGGCCATACCCACCCGAGCTCCACAAAGGCAAAAAAAAAAAAAAATCACAATACGTCATGATACGTCATGTGACACAATGGAGTTTGACACCCGTGCTCTAAACTATAACTCCTAGCCTGCCAAAGAAAACTATAGACTATGGTAATGGGTGCTGGAATTGTAGTTCAGAAACATCTTCAGGGTTACCACTTGTTTACTTCTGATATGAGCATTTTGAGAAGCTGATAAACAAATTGAAATGGGAGAGTCAGCTGCCCTTTGAATATATTTATTTCCCAGAGAATACTGCTTGTCTAAAACTTGCCTTCCATATCCTAGAATTCTCCAGATGTGGGAGGCTGTTGCTCTTTCTAGAGTCTCAACATATTTTTTACATCATGGTGACCAAAACTGGATGCCGTATTCCAAGTGTAGCCTTACCAAGGCATTGTAAAGTGATATTAACAGGCATTGTAAAGTGGTATTAATTCTGGTCTCAATTGTCATTGTTAAGAACTACTCTGTACTGTATCTTGAAGTTACCCAGAAGCCTATATCTAAATATATGTGTCTTACTTACTTCATGGAAGCCAACAAGCTGTGATCCACCTATTATGACAATCATACAGAATACATGCCACGAGAGGCCTGACATCTTGCCCAAATGAATTATATTTGTTTTCTTCTCTTCCTTCTCCTCTTGACGAAGGTCTTCAATTTCTTCTTCCACATCTCCAGACACTTTTAACTTCTGCAAGACTGAGTGGAAAAAAGAGGCAAACGAACTCTGAAATGTAAGTGCAGCAATGACTTTCAGGTCCCACCCCCTTCTTGCCTGCCCAAAGACAGGTTCCTAGACATCTCCAGGAGAAGGAACCAATGCATCTTAATACTATTGGTTTTTGGTTTTTGTTTTTTTGTTCAAATTAAATAAGAGATATCGTTCAGCTGTCATTTTTAGGGAACCTGAAATGACCAAGTCGATTACCTATCTTAGAATAGATTATCTTGCAGTGGAATTGGCCCAGACAGCATTAGGTGCATTGCGTAAAATTTGTTTTATTTATTTTATTTCTATCCTACCTTTATTTATTTTATTTATAATTTAATTTATACCCCGCCCTTCTCCTCATGGGACTCAGGGCGGCTAACAGCCTCATAAAAACTACAATACAAATACAATAATTAAAAGCCGAATTAAAAAGAAATATTTAAACAGGCCGATCAATTAAAATTATCCTTAAAAATCCCCTGAAACTTTAAAATCATTAAAAATTATCCCT
>NW_015388898.1:134515-146936 GCF_001527695.2 Protobothrops mucrosquamatus
GCCCCCATTTCACAAGGAGGGACTCCACACCGTCTATCTGAGGCACAGTGGTCTCCCTTGGGCAAAGGCTCTCCCTCATGATGACCGCTACCCCCCCGCCCCTACCCCGGGTCCTCGGCTGGTGAAATGCCTGGAAACCTGGTGGGCAGATGTCTACGAGAGGGACTCCTCCCTCGACGCCCAACCAGGTCTCGGTAATTACTTGAGGCAGCAAACATATACAACACAACATCCTCCCCTATTTTTCCCACAACATCCCTGTTTACGTGGACCGGGTGAAGAGAGAGAGTGACTGAATCAAAGTTACCAAGTCAGTGGTCATGTCTAAGGCGGGACTAAAACTCACTGTCTCTTGGCAATTGGCTCAAAGTCACCCATCTGGCTGTCTTGGCTAATGCAGGATATGAATGTACAGTCTCCTGGTGATTGACCCACAATCATGAAAGCAGCCTTTCATGGCTAAGGCAGGATTACAACTCTCTAGAACTGCTTCCTAGCCTGCTACCTTAACCACTAGAGCAAGCTGGCTGTACAATTGTTATTATGACTGTATATGTTTCTATCCCTCCCTATGCTTGCCTCATTATTTCTTTTATCTGTATTTTCAAAGTGTTCAAATGCATGGGGACCCAGACCTTAGACAAAAGAAAGTCCTTGGGTTTTGTTTTTGTTTTTAGAAAATGTTTTGTTTCTTTGATCACATTGCAGTTTTATTTAGTTAGTTAGTTGTCTGTCATGTACATTTTTTTAATTGCCCATCTTGCAATCAACTTGCAACCATCTTGCAATCCAGTTTTGGTCACCAGGATGTAAAAAAGATGCTGAGACTCTAGAAAGAGTACAGAGAAGAGCAACAAAGATGATCAGGGGACTGGAGGCTAAAACATATAAGGAACGGTTGCTGGAATTGGGTATGTCTCGTTTAATGAAGAGAAGGACGAGGGGGGACATGATAGCAGTCTTCCAGTATCTCAGGGGCTGCCCCAAAGAAGAGGTGGGGTCAAGCTCTTCTCCAAAGTGCCTGAAGGCAGGACAAGAAGCAACGGATGGAAACTAACCAAAGAGAGAAGCAACCTAGAACTAAGGAGAAACTTCCTGACAGTTAGAACAATTAACCAGTGGAACAACCTGCTTCCAGAAGCAGTGAATGCTCCAACACTGGAAGTTTTTAAGAAGAAACTGGACAGCCATTTGTCCGAAATGGTATAGGGTTTCCTGCCTGAGCAGGGGGTTGGACTAGATGACCTCCAAGGTCCCTTCCAACTTTATTATTATTATTATTATTATTATTATTATTATTATTATTATTATTATTATTATTGTTGTTGTTGTTGTTGTTGTTGTTGTTGTTGTTGTTGTTGTTATCTCTGAATAATCAACAAATCTAAAACCCTACATAAAAGCAATCGAAAATGAGAAGAAGAGTCAAAAGTCATAATCAAGAAAACACAGATGGGACTCTCTTAAGATCCTCAGTTTAAGGCCTGAAGAAAGAGCCAGGTTTTGAAGACTTCTAAAGGGTGAACAAGGATGGGACCATCAAAACTGGCAGAGAACACTTCCTAGGTCGTGTTGGAAGACCAACCTAGACAAAAACCCCACATTCTCACTCCCCGTTAGGAAAACATACAAACACTCTTTTTCTGAAAAAACAACAACCTTCCACTGAAATCCTGGGAATGCCACCAAGAACGATGGGGAAAATTCAGATAGCAAAGCCATCAATTTTCAATTGCGCTGAAATGGATAGACTTACATGGGAACTCAAGGACAAAAGTGAAACCAAGTACTATAAAATCTGGGAACAATTTTATGATTGGATAGACAATAAGAGGGTAGCCAAGATAAATGTATAGTGCTAGAATAAAATATAGATTATAGACAAATGTATATTTAAAAGATAAATAGATATATAGAAATAAGGGGGAAAATGTTAATAGTATATTATAAATAGTGAGCAAAGTTCAAGAACTATATGTCTATATGAGTACTAATACTATTGTAAAATGTTGGAAGATGTATGGAACCAGTGACGTCATATCTATGTCCAATGTGTTTTTAATTTTGTATTATTAATAAAAATTTAAATTAAAAAAAAAAAGAACTACCTGCCTCGCCCCTGATGGGATTAACTCCCAAAATAGAATCAGGACAAAGAGAACATCTCTGAGGAGAACTACCTGCCCTGCCCCTGACAGGATTAAGCCCCCGAAAATAGAAACTGGATAAAGGAGATACCACTTAGGACAGTGGTTCTCAACCTTTTTAATGCCGCGACCCCCAACCGGTCGTAAGTCGAGGACTAAACCGGTCCTAAGTCGAGGACTAAACCGGTCCTAAGTCGAGGACTACCCAACTGGCCGTAAGTCGAGGACTTTCCCTGCCCGGGAGTGCCGCGCATGCGTGGTTCCGCCCCCTGCGCCGGCCGAGGCATAGCTGGCAAGTGGCAGAGACGGAGCAGGCCGACCACCAGCTGGCCCAGCTCAAGGGAGGTAAGGCACCCACCGGAAAAGGGGGGGAAAATGGCGGACAGCCTTGCTTGGCGACCCCCGTGAAATGGTTGATCGACCCCAAATGGGGTCGCGACCCATAGGTTGAGAACCGCTGTCTTAGGACAAAGAAAAGAACATCAAGCAACCATTAAAGACACAAAAGAAAGAGCCAGCCCACTCACAGCCCCAGGGTTGAAAAAGCATATAAAAAGCCACACATGGGACCAGAGGGACACCTTGTAAGGCAGGAACGCTGAAATCACTCCACTGTTGCCTTATTGCCTTCCTGAAATAAAGATCTGCTTTGTGGTAGCTGCTGTCCTCAAATTCCTTCATCGTCGGCTTTTCCCAGCTGGAAGCGAACCGGGAAATTCTTCTGACAGTCACATAAGATGGCATTGTTTCACAGAAGGGGCCTGGAGCCTGCCATACTGTAGGATCTGGTGGGGTGGGGAGAAACCAAAGAAGGCAGGGGATCCTTCAAGTATCCTACTCCTGTGCCACGTATGACTTCATAAGTGATAATCAGCACCACTGCACCCAGAAACCTACTGAATGCAGCTCCCAAACCAGTGCGGCTACATGGGCACACCATGGTGTTCCCAGAACTTCCTGTTCTGAGCAGAAATACTAGAATTCCCTTTTCTGTCCTCCATTGCCACTGAAATACAGTCCCCCAAATTCCTTTGAGAAAAAATAATAGTCATCAGATAAATTTTAGATCCATGTGCTTCACTGACACTCTCATTTAACCAAGTTCAATGTTGTTTAGAAGAGTAATAATACTGACCACTTTGTATCATGTGGTGAAAAAAGATGGGAATGTCTAGTCAGGGAAAACATCTGGAGTTAATTTTATTTTTCCTCTTCCCCCCCCTTTGGTAATCCTTCTTACTATCAACATGCATTCCATCGCAAGGTAAGACATCCAATTTATTTGCAAACATATACAATTGTATGTTGCATATCCAAGATCACCACAGATGGGGACTGCAGCCAAGAAATTAAAAGATGCTTGCTCCTGGGGAGGAAAGCTATGGCAAATCTAGACAGCATACTAAAAAGCAGAGACATAGTCCTGCCAACAAAAGTACATATAGTCAAGGCCATGGTTTTTCCAGTTGCAATGTATGGCTGTGAAAGTTGAACCATAAGAAAGGCTGAGCGCCAAAGAATGGAGGCCTTTGAACTCTGGTGCTGGAGAAGACTCCTGCGAGTCCCCTGGACTGCAAGGCGATCAAACTGGTCAGTCCTAGAGGAGATCAACCCTGACTGCTCTTTAGAAGGCCAGATCCTGAAGTTGAAACTCAAGTACTTTGGCCACCTAATGAGAAGGAAGGACTCACTGGAAAAGAGTCTAATGCTGGGAAAGATGGAGGGCAATAGAAGAAGGGGACGACAGAGAATGAGGGGGCTGGATGGAGTCACTGAAGCAGTAGGCGTGAGCTTCAATGGACTCCAGAAGATGGTAGAGGACAGGAAGGCCTGGAGGAACATTGTCCATGGGGTTGCGATGGATCAGACACGACTTCACAACTAACAGCAACAATTGTTGAACTAAGACTCATACTAATGTCTGTGATCAACAGTATTGAAATAATAACGACCTGCTAATAGTTGCTGAGAAAGGCCTCTTTGAGTCTTCCCATTTCTCATTGTCTTCCAAGTTGACCCATTCTGTGTGAAATCTACACTGGAGCTCTTAATTCTCCTCAGTACACTTTAGAGTAATTTTACCATGCCTTGCTGTCTCTTCATCTTCCATTTGGATCAGTAGATATCTAGGACTTTCAGGTATTCTGGGAAGCAGGAAGATGAGAACCACAGGAATTATACCAGCCACAAATATCATCAGAAACCAGCCTGCACAAGAAGATACAACAATGACACCTTCAACATTGAGTGACAATGTTCGGGTTCAAAAAATCTATTTGCATGGTTGGCCGACATGGAGGAAGAGATTGGAAATTTCACCAACAAGGAAATTACCCACTGGATCCAAGAATAAGGGATGGAAACTGATCAAGGAGAGATTCAACCTAGAAATAAGGAGAAATTTTCTGACAGTGAGAACAAGCAACCAATGCAACAGACTGCCTTTAGAATTTGCGGGAGCTTCATCACTGGAAGCTTTCAGGAAGAGACTGGACTGCCATCTGTCAGAAATGGTGTAGGACTCCTGCTTGGGCAGGGGGTTGGACTAGATGACCTACAAGATCCCTTCTAACTCTGGTATTCTATTCTATCCAACCTCCTCCCCAAGCAGGAAATCCTATACCATTCCAAGCAAATGGCTGTCCAGTTGCTACTTCAAAACCTCCATTGATGGAACATCCACAACATCTGAAGGCAAGCATTTTCACTGGAGGTTTGTCTGTGTCCTCAGGGTCACCTGACTGGTGCAAATGGGGGTGGAGCCTTCTTGGAACTGCTGAAAGAACTGTGTTGTAGAGTGGAGGGCTGTTCAGTTTTGACATAGATGGCTTCTTTGACCCCTATACAACACAATCCTTTCAACAGTTCCAAGAAGGCCCCACACACATTTGCACTACACAGGTGACCCCGAGGACACAGATAAACCCCCAGGGTGCTTCAACGACTCTCTAAAAGAGTGCAAATGACCAGCTGTCTGCAAGGAGTATAAATCCTTCCATTTCCCCACTATCCAGTCAGAGCTGAAGAAGCTTCTTGGATGAGAAGCGGAACGTCTTCAAAAGAAAAACAAGAAAGTCCAGTTGCCTCCTGAAAAAAGCACCTTTGGGTGTTAAATAGGATTTCCATTTTTTTTTATCCCTCGGGATTACCTGATAGCTGCAGTGGTCAGTTCTGTGATGACCACTCCTTTAAAGTGCTGCAGACAAGTGTCCTTTGAGTGTCTCTTGTGTTCTGGAGCACCATTTTAATTTTAAACCCAAAGTTTTACACAGCCCTATTAACAGGCTCCAATTTTTGAACTGGAAAAGTACACCTTAATGTCCACTTTCAACCATCCTTTATTTTCTACAGAGATAAACAAGATGTGTTGATCATTACAGGCAGTCCTTGACTCAGGACCACAGTTGAGCCCAAAATTTCTGATGATAAGTGAGATAATTGTTAAGCGAGTTTTGCCCCATTTTCTTGCCATGGTCACTAAATGAATCACTGCAGTCATTAAGTGAGTAACATGGTTGCTATGCGAATCTGGTTTCCCCATTGACTTTGCTTGTCAGAAGGTTGCAAAAAGTGATCACATGACCACGGGACTCTGTGACCGTCATAAATAGGAGTCAGTTGCCAAGTGTCTCAATTTTGATCATATGACCACCGGGATGGTGCAGTGGTTGTGAGTGTGAAAAATAGTCATAAGTCACATTTTCCAGTGATGTTGTAACTTTGAACGGTCACTAAACAAAGTTGTAAGTCAAGCACTAACTATACTGGAAAGATACACTAATCTTTCCTGGTAATTTTTCTGCTTAAGATATGATTCCCTCCAGATTTTAAGTCAGGGGTCTTCAAACTTGGCCTTTTTATGAATTGTGGACTTCAACTCCCAGAATTCCTCAGCCAGGCATGATGGCTGGAGAATTCTGGGAGTTGAAGTCTACAAGTCTTAAAGTTGCCAAGTTTGGAGAGACAAGAACAGGGGTCTTCAAACTTGGTCCTTTTATGACTTGTGGACTTCAACTCCCAGAATTCCTCAGCCAGGTATGCTGGCTGAGGAATTCTGGGAGTTGAAGTCCACAAGTCATAAAAGGGCCAAGTTTGAAGACCCCCCTTTTAAGACAATCCCTGTTGGAGAGAAACCGGCCGAGCCAGAGGGGAAAATGAAATGGGGAATTAGTATAGAATCCCTATGTGGGCATAAGAGAGCAGACCTCTTCTGAATGCTGTTGAACCTTATCTAGTCTGACTCGTGCAAACCACCGAGAAGATTCCTGTGCTACAGGATTGAGCAATAAAATGGTTCATGTGTAGAACTCTTCCCATGATTGTTCGCAGCTAATATTTACTATGATTCTTTGAATCTCATTACAGTCACAAAACAATGACATCTTGTTTCCTCTAAATTGTTAATTCTATGGAGTCCTTGGTGCTCTCTGAGCTTGGTGGTTTTCTTCATGATATTTCATTACCCAACTGGACTGCATCATCCATGCTAATCATTAGCACCGATGACGTTACCTAGTTGGGTAATGAAATGAAATGATCAAAGGCCTGGAGACCAAAACATATGAAGAATGGCTGTGGGACTTGGGTTTGGTTAGTCTAAAGAAAATAAGAAATAGGGGAAACATGATAGCAGTGTTCCAGTATCTGAGGGGCTGCCACAAGGAAGAGGGGGTCATGTTATTAACCAAAGCACCAGAGGGAAGGACGAGAAACAATGGTTGGAAACTGATCAAAGAGAGAAGCAACCTGGAAATAAGGAGAAACTTCCTGACAGTGAGGACAATCAACCAGTGGAACAGCTTACCCCCAGAAATCATGGGTGCTCCATCACTGGATATTTTTAAGAGGAGACTGGACATTCACCTGTCTGAGATGGTGTAGGTTCTCCTGCTTGAGCAGAAGGCTGGACTAGAAGACCTTCAAGGTCCCTTCCAGCTCTAGATTTCTATTCTATTCTATTCTATGTCTGCAAGAAAACCACCAAGCTCAGAGAGCAACAAGGACTCCTTAGTTCAACTCTGAGATACAAATAATCTCTTTGATTGGTGTTATTTCTATATTTCTCTCTTTGTTAGTTTTAATGTTTACCATCATGCTGACATAAAATGGGCATTCTTCAAAACACATACCTTTCCGTTGTTGTATGATCTTAGGAAAGCTCAGAATCTGAGCAGTGATGTTGCCCAGTTTTATAAAGAAACCTGTTAGCATGATAACACCTCCCCTTATGGTTCTGGGTGCGATCTCACAGAGGTATAGGTATGCAAGGCAGACGTTTACACCTGGTTTGAATATAAATTAAAAGGTAATTCAAATGTACATGGGACACAACGGACAGAAGTAAACTAAGACGATATTAGAAAGCCTGCAAATATGATAATTGCTCTTCACCACAAGCCATTCTGCATGGAGTTTCCCCAAATGTCATTCTGCCCTATACAATGTTTTTAAGAAGTGACTAGACAATCACTTGTCTGAAATGGTACAGGCTCTCCTGCTCGAGCAGGGGCTGGACTAGAAGACCTCCAAGGTCCCTTCCATCTCTATTCTATTCATTATCTGAGTTTACAGTATATAGAGACATGGGGTGCAGTGCTAAAGGTATGTGCAGACTGGGAAATGTACTGATAGTCCTTGATTTTTGACCGTAATGGAGCCTTCCCATCACGTTCATAAGTTGTGACAGTTGTACAGGTAGTCCTCAACTTATGACCACAACTGAGCCCCAAATTTCTGTTTTTAAGTGAGACATTTGTTAAGTGAGTTTTGCTCCATTTTATGACCTTTCTTGCCACAGTTGTTAAGTGAATCACTGCAGTTGTTAAGTCAGTAACTCGGTTGTTAAGTGAAACTGGCTTCCCCATTGAGTTTGCTTCCTAGAAGGTCACAAAAAGGGATCACATGACCTTGGGCCATAGCAACGGTGTGAGTCAGTTGCCAAGCATCTGAATTTGGATCACATGATCATGGGCAGGGGTAGACAACCTCGGCTCTTTTATGACTCATGGACTTCAACTCCCAGAATTCCTGAGTCAGCTGACTCAGGAATTCTGGGAGTTGAAGTCCATGAGTCATAAAAGAGCCGAGGTTGCCTACCCCTGATCATGGGGATGCTGCAAAGGTCATCACTGTGAAAAACGGTCCTAAGTCACATTTTTCAATGCCGTTGTAACTTTGAACAGTCACTAAACGAACTATTGTAAGTCAAGGACCGGTAAATCGGTTCATCCATGTGGCCAACTTGATTTAACAACCTTGTTTGAAGTGGCTATTATTAAGCAACCGCTTCAGTTGTTAAGCAAACCATGGTTTGCTACGGGCTGGTTTTTTCTCAAAACCGGAAGTTAACGCCAGTTTTCAGCAAAACTGTAGTTAAAAAATGGTCACGTGACTGTGGGATGCTGCAGATAAAGGTAAAGTTTTCTCTGTCATTTCGTGAAGGTTACAACGGCACTGAAAAAAAGTGACTTAGAGTCTTGGACTTAGGATCGTCACAGCATTTCCATAGCCATGTGACCAACATTTGGGCTCTTGGCAACCATTGTCTATTTACAATGGTTGAAGTGTCCTTTGAAACCTTCCGAAATGGTTTCTGGCTTCTGACAAGCAAAGTCAATGAGGGAAACTGTACTTGCTTAATGACTGCAAGGTTGTAAAATCAGATGGGGCTCGCTTAATATCCGCTTTGCTTAGCCACAGAAATTCTGATTCCCAACTGCAGTCATATGTCAAGAACTACCTGTGTAAGATGGGATGGAAAGATACTGGAATAGACCTTCCAGATTCTGCCACCCACCCAGCAAAGAAAATCCTGCAATTCTTGCCACACTTGTTTCTTGGCTTGGCCAACTTTGAAAGTCTATTCCCACGACCTGTGTTGATTTCAAATAAAGAGCAGATACAGAGATTGGCATCTGGCAGACAAATTGAATCAGGAGCCTCCTCTTAAGCAAATAGCAATAGCACTTAGATGTATAGTATATGCCGCTTGACCGTGCTTTACAGCACTTGCAATAGTGGCAAATATCTGTAGCCCAGGTGTAGAATGAGGATAAAGGTTCATCCTTCAAGCTGGTTGGTTGGTTTCTAAACATTTTGGTACCAGGCTAGGTAACATCTTCAGCAGAGTTTAGGGCAGAGGTCCCCAACCTTTTGGGCACCAGGGACCAGTTCCATGGAGAGAGGTTTTTCTACAGACCGGAGGATGCTTTGTTTTGTGTGCTGCCTGCATCCCGCAGATGGGCCTTTGCTTATTTGTGTGGACTGGTTGCTGGCATGCCAAGGACCGGTACTAGTCCACAGATTGGGGGCTGGGGACCCCTGGTTTAGGGGATGTCAGTGTTTATAAGGGCTTCAGGTGTGGGTGTGTTGAGTGAGGGTCTTGTGATGGGTCAGGTGTGAGTCATCAGTGAGAGGCTGGTGATGGGTCTTGGGATGGGGAGGTTACATCAGGTCCGAGTCATTGGGGGATGAACTGCAGGTGGGAGGGGGGATTGCGTGGGATGGTTGAGGGTCAGTGCTGTCTCTGGTTGGCTGTGTGGTTGATTTGGATTCTGAGGGGTTTGTAAGCTAGTTGTAGGCCAGTGTGTCTGTTGATGGAAAGGAGTGCCAGGCTTCGATGAACTCACAAGAGTGGTGAGTGGTAGCATGGCTGATGATTTTGTGTTGCTCCAGTCGAACTGGTATTCTTTGGTATCGATGTGGGTAGAGGTTAAGGATTTGGTTTTGCAGCACTTTACAGCATTCTCTAGGACAGACATGTCAAACTTGTGACGTCACGTGACGTCACACGACATATTGGAACTTTTTCCCCATTGCCGGCAATAGGATGGGTGCAGTTTCCTTGTGATGTGTCCGGCCTATGGGCCGGCAGTTTGACACCCCTACTCTAGGAGGTTTACAGACCCAGCTATGGGCCCCAACAATCTGGGTCCTCAATCGTTCTTCATATGTTTTAGTCTCTAAGCTTTTAATCATCTTAGTTTCTCTCTACCATATGTACGCAAATGTCTGCCTTGGACTGTTACTCATCCATTCTCAGAGTTTCTGGCATCCATTCCTACAGCATTTTAGGCCTGACTACTTTTCTTTAAAGAATATACAAAGCCAAAACAATCAACACTCTACTCACCTGCACATATTCCAGTAAGCAAATGTGTACAAATGGTGAATTCATAGATATATATTAATGTGTCACAAGCCAAAAGGATGACAGAGATGATGGACAAAAAATTAATTATCACCATAGACCCTTTCCTAAAAAATAATAATAATAATAATAACAATAATAAATGAAAAAAAATGAAAGCGGGTAACAAGATGACATAAAATGAATATAAATCAAGAAAAATATAGTGAGCTTACTGGGAATCTGCATGTTTTGAAAATGATTAGAACAAAGCATTGCATGAGACATACAGTACATCCCTGCAGGGTAGAGCAACTGTTTAAAGGAGCCATGTCCGTTTTTCACCTTTTTCATGAGCTTGAAAACATATTGGTCTGCTTTAATCAGCAGATTCCCAATCCTTATCTTTAGGAAGCATTTGTTCTGGACGTACTAGTTATGAGACAGACAGACCACTGCTCAAGTTGTTCCAGTTTCCAAGTTTTGTAAATTTTATTCAGATACCTTTGACTTCTCAGATCCTGGCAAACTCTGCTCAGACACTTTCATAGCAATTAGAAACATCTCTCTCTCTCTCTCTCTCTCTCTCTCTCTCTCTCTCTATATATATATATATATATATATATATATATATATATATATATATATATATATATATATATATATATATATATATATGTTTTCTGAGGTTTTCGCGGGTGTTTGTATGTAGGTCTTTGGTCATTCGGGTTCTCTCCCGCGTAAAATTGGAAGTGTCCTGGCAACGTTTCGACGAAGTCACATTCGTCATCTTCAGGCTGGTGTCTTCAGCTTTGTGCTTCTGGGAGTAGCACAATATGTGTGTGTGTGTGTGTGTGTGTGTGTCTGTCTGTCTGTCTGTCTGTCTGTCTGTCTGTCTCTATCTCTATATCTGTCTCTATCTCTGTCTCTGTGTATCTCTATCTCTGTCTCCGTGTCTGAGTCTGTGTATCTCTATCTCTGTATCTGTGTATCGCTGTCTCTGTTTCTATCTCTATCTCTGTCTGTCTCTGTCTCTGTGTATCTCTATCTCTGTATCTGTGTCTGTGTATCTTTATCTGTGTCTGTGTCTGTGTCTGTGTATCTCTGTCTCTGTCTCTGTCTCTGTCTCTATCGCTATATCTCTGTCTCTGTGTATCTCTATCTCTGTGTCTGTGTCTGTGTATCTCTGTCTGTGTCTGTCTCTGTCTCTGTCTCTGTGTATCTCTGTCTCTGTCTCTATCTCTATGTCTCTGTGTATTTCTATCTTTGTGTCTGTGTATCTCTGTCTCTATCTCTGTCTCTGCGTATTTCTATCTCTGTGTTTGTGTATCTCTATCTCTGTCTGTCTCTGTCTCTGTCTCTATCTCTCTATCTCTATCTCTATCTCTATCTCTATCTCTATATCTATCTCTATCTCTATCTCTATCTCTATCTCTATCTCTGTCTCTGTCTCTGTCTCTGTCTCTCCCTCTTTCTTTCCATTCTCCCTGCCCACACTTTTGTTTGTTAACAATCAACTCTTCTGTAATTCTCTTATGGGCATTATTCCTAAAGAACAGATCAGCAATAGTGGATTTCTTTTATCCGAGCAACTACTATTCCTAGATTGAACAAAGGATGTATTTCTACCACTTTTGTGTTACCTAAAAGAAGATCACCATTTCTCTAATGTAAGATTGTTAGCTCTAAACAGTTCTCACAAGGGATAATATGGTTTATTTGTTTATTTAGAAAATGTATATGGCCGCCTACTCATTCACAGTGACTTACCAGCTATAAAAACACAGTATAGAAAAGAAAACACAATTAAATCTCCCCCCTCCCCCTGGCAACAACACACAGTCAAATGAGCCATTTGGTGGGCTACATTCCACTCTGGGACCTACTGGCAAAAGTTCAGGGCCTTACAAAAGAGTGTCAAGGTGGGGGGGTGATATTCCAATGGAAGGGAGCAACCAGAAGAGAAGACCCTTCTTCTGGGTCCTGCCAGATGTATCCCCTTGGGGGAAGGAACCTGCAACATTCCTTGCCTTCCCGCTCTACTGGGTAGGACAGATGTGACCGGCAAGAGAAGTTCCCTCAGATAACCCAACCCCTAGCCATGAAGGACTTTAAAGATGACATCTTGAATTTAATTTAATTTAAT
>NW_015388898.1:147168-155056 GCF_001527695.2 Protobothrops mucrosquamatus
CCGCAACTGGTGGATCAGGCGGACCTGATAAAACGCCCCCCTGGTCACGGCCGACAAATGGTCTTCCAATGTCAGCCGTGGATCCAGGAGGACTCCCAAGTTGCGGGCCCTCTCTGAGGGGGCTAAGATTTCGCCACCTATAGTCAGCGATGGAATCAGCTGACTATGCCGAGGCGCCGGCAGCCACAGCCACTCGGTCTTGGAGGGGTTGAGCCTGAGTCTGTTCCTCCCCATCCAGACCCGTACGGCCTCCAATTGCACCCAGAAACAAATTGGCAACCAATGCAACTCCCACAAGACAGGTAACACATGTGCACACTCAGGTCTGCACAAAACCATGTGGGCAGCTGCATTTTGAAGCAACTAGAGCTTCTGGATACTTTTAAGGGCAGCCTCATGTACAGTGCAGCACAATAGTCAGGGTTACTGGTTCTTTCTGATAGATCTTCTTCCTCATAATGATATGTTTCTTTGTTCCTGCATTTTTTTTCAAATTATTAATTGCTGGTTGCAAAGAAGAGAAAAGGTTGAAAGCAAGGACATAGTGACTCCTAATAGATCATACCACAAATTCTAGCATGGGTATCCCAGTTCTGATAGTGATGTCAACTTACCTGCCAAATCTATCTCCCATAAAAGCAGACAAAAGTGATCCTATTAGGCCTCCAAGTGGGAATAAGTCAATGGCAAGATCCAAGAAGAAAATCTGAGTAGATGGGTCAGGAAGCTGCTCTGGTTCCGACACATTAAAAAAGAAATAAATGAGCTAAGGAAAGAAGGACAGAGATTGGTTCTTAGAATTTTTTCCTAGCATTACTTGTCTCAATAAGGTTAATATTGAGTCAGAATCTTCCTGGATAAACTAGGACTGTAAACTAGATTAGAAAGTTGAAAATGTCCCAGAAGAAAGCAACGGCAAAATGTTTAGTACAGTTCTTAACCCTACATAGGAAGCATCAATGAAGTCACAAGACCTTCATATAAAGGAATAGAATGGAATAGGAATGGAATGGAATAGGAATAGGAATAGAATAGAATAGAATAGAATAGAATAGAATAGAATAGAATGGAATGGAATGGAATGGAATGGAATGGAATGGAATGGAATGGAATGGAATGGAATAGAATAGAATAGAATAGAATAGAATAGAATAGAATAGAATAGAATAGAATAGAATAGAATAGAAAAGACAGTGTCTGCTTTTCACGGCACTCTTACCACATCAGGAGAGTAAAGAATCCAGCCGTTGAACCCAAAGTGAGCACAGATTGCATAGCAGGCCAGCGCGCTGCAAACAAAGTACTTTGATATGCCCTAAAGGGGAGAAAAAAACAGCAGCTCCCGTGATATGAATTAATGTAGTCACCTGTTTTATAAGAGTGAAATACGTAAGCAGACAGATGGACAGACAGATGGACAGACAGACAATCTGGACCCAAAAGAGGCATGAAAGCGGAATGGGCTATTGATTAGTTTTTAAGACTAATTTTGTTTTTGCTTTTTTTTTTTAATGTAAGATGTATTTTAAATTAACTAAATCTTTCTTCCTTCTTCTTCCCCCCTCTCTTTCTCTCTCTCTCCATCCCTCCCTCTCCTTCCTTCCTTCCTTCCTTCCTTCCTTCCGTCCTTCCTTTCTTTCTTTCTTTCTTTTTTCTTTCTTCATTTTTCTTTCTTTCTCTCTCTTTCTTTTCTTTCTTCCTTTCCTTCCTTCCTTCCTTCCTTCCTTCCTTCCTTCCTTCCTTTCTTGTTCTTCAGATTGTGCTTCATTCCAGAGAAATCAAATATTCCATCTTCCCCAACATTTTAAAATCCTACGCTTTTGCAACATGGTGTTTTAGAGATGCTAAAGGTAGCCACCTTCAGGGATCACTCATGTGCAGTTGGGCCTTGCATTTCAAAGGGGAGGGGTGGTGGTCATGTCATTCTGCCATCCCAGGAATTGCATATTTCAGGTTATATGGAATGCCATGCATCTATTCACGTTAGTATCTCATGTTATTTAATCTTGACATATACCAACTCTATTCTAAGTCTCGGATATAGGTAAATGTCACGCTAGATGGTTAATAATCGTAAACCAGCAGATTAGTCAAACCACCTTCCAAGCCGTCTTGAGTTCACCCATGTCTTTTGTAGGGAGCTATCAGAAAACTGGATCACCTGTTGAGAAATGAGAGGGTCTTTGAGAGACATTAAAACTATCCTCATAGGATTAACCAGAAATAATCATTGCTCTTTGCTCTCTGCAATACTGACTTGCACATTCTCCAATCTGGATGGTCTTGTCAATTGCAGTTGATGCATTTACATTGTATATTTATTTAGGGTGTCTTTGAGTCAGTTTTAGAATCAAGATCATGTGAAGTATTAATACCACTTTACAATGCCTTGGTAAGGCCACACTTGGAATACTGCATCCAGTTTTGGTCACCACGATGTAAAAAAGATGTTGAGACTCTAGAAAGAGTACAGAGAAGAGCAACAAAGAGGATCAGGGGACTGGAGGCTAAAACATACAAGGGATGGTTGGTGGAATTGAGTATGTCTACTCTAATGAAGAGAAGGACGAGAGGGGACATGATAGCAATGGTCCAACATCTCAGGGGCTGCCCCAAAGAAGAGGGAGTCAAGCTATTCTCCAAAGCGTCTGAAGGCGGGACAAAAAGCAATGGATGGAAACTAATAGAGGAGAAAAGCAACCTAGAACTAAGGAGAAACTTCCTGACAGTGAGAACAATTAACCAGTGGAACAACCTGCCTCCAGAAGTGGTGAATGCTCCAACACTGGAAGTTTTTAAGAAGAGACTGGACAGCCATTTGTGTGAAATGGTATAGGGTTTCCTGCCTGAGCAGGAGGTTGGACTAGATGACCTCCGAGGTCCCTTCCAACTTTATCATTATTATTATTAGGTCCTTGCAGTTTCCCTGGCAAGGTTTTTCAAAAGCGGTTTACAATTGCCCAGTTCCTAAGGTTGAGAGAGAAGGAGTGGCCTAGAGATCCTGGCCTAAAAACCAGGAGACTGTGAGTTCTAGTCCCATCTTCTCCACGAATGCCAGCTGGGTACCTTTGGGCCAGTCATTCTCTCTCAGCTCAACTCACCTCATAGGGTTGTTATTGTGGGAAAAATAGGAGGAGAAATGAGTATTATATATGTTCACTGCCTTGAGTTACCTATAACGTAATAAAAGTGGTATAAAAATCAAATCAAATAAATAAATTTTTCCAGCTGGCTTTGTGCCACACTATAACTTACAGTCTCCCAGTTTCTAGCTTGTTGCTTTCACCACTACACCAATCTGGCCCTCCAGCATGCATTTCGAATATTTTAAAAGCTACACACTGCATCTTTTGCCACTGCAAAGATTGTTGGAGGGTTTAGTCATCCCTGCCATTTTACAGGACTTGATCGTTAACTCCCTTTCTTATGTCCCTGTAATCCCTTAATTCAGGGTAGAGTTGGATTGTCCCATGCCAATATTTTATTGAAGACAGAAGCTGAGAAGAGTTCAAATGTGGTTGCTTCTGAAATAATTCCTCCTCAAAGGTACCAAGAAGTTAAGATCCCCCTATCTTTTGGACCATAATTGAATGGTTGTGAGCTTTCAATCAATCAGAATAGAGCTGGAAGGGACCTTTGGAGGTCTTCTAGTCCAACCCACTGCTCAATCTGGAGACCCTATACCAGGGGTAGTCAACCTTAGCTCTTTTATGACTCGTGGACTTCAATTTCCAGAATTCCTGAGCCAGCTTAGCTGGCTCAGGAATTCTGGGAGTTGAAGTCCATGAGTCATAAAAGAGCCAAGGTTGACTACCCCTGCCCTATACCATTTCAGAGAAGTGGCTGTCCAGTCTCTTCTTAAAGGCCTCCAGTGATGGAGCGCCCACAGCGTCTGAAGGCAACATCTGTTCCACTGGCTAATTGTCCTCACTGTTAGGAATTAGAATTAGGATTAGTTTCCATCCATGGTTTCCACTGGTTAATTCTTCTCTCTATTAAGAAATTTCTCCTTCGTTCTAGATTGCATCTCTCCTTGATTAGTTTCCATCCATTACTTCTTGTCTTGCGTTCTGGTGCTTTGAAAAATAAGTTGACCCCTTCTTTTTGTGGCAGCCCCTCAAAAACTGGAACACAGCTATCATGTCACCCCTGGTCTTTCTTTTCTCTAGGCTGGCCATACCCAATTCCTGCAACCGTTTTAGTCTCCAGCCCTCCAGCTTGCCATGTTGGCTCCTATGCTCCACTCTGTTATTTTTATTTTATTATTAATTTAATTAATTCATTCATTCATTCATTCACATTCATTATAGCCTAAGCAGAATTTTGTGGTTTTATAAATATAGTAAATAAATAAAACACACAATGTTCTAAAGCCATGGAATTAATCTTAAGACAACCCTCTAAATTGTTTTAAGCTTCCAGAGAAGCGCATGGAGATGGCACTTAAATATGAGCCAGCAGTGTGCTGCAGCTGCCAAAAAAGCCAACACAGTGCTGGGCTGCATTATCGGAGAGGGTTAGAATCAAGATCACGTGAAGTATTAATAGCACTTTACAATGCCTTAGTAAGGCCACCCTTGGAATACTGCATCCAGTTTTGGTCACCACGATGTAAAAAAGATGCTGAGACTCTAGAAAGAGTACAGAGAAGAGCAACAAAGATGATTAGGGGACTGGAGGTTAAAGCATATAAGGAACAGTTGCTGGAATTGGGTATGTCTAGTTTAATGAAGAGAAGGACGAGGGGGGACATGATAGCAGTCTTCCAGTATCTCAGGGGCTGCCCCAAAGAAGAGGGAGTCAAGCTATTCTCCAAGGTGCCTGAAGGCAGGACGAGAAGCAACGGGTGGAAACTAATCAAGGAGAGAAGCAACCTAGAACTGAGGAGAAACTTCCTGACAGTTAGAACAATTAACCAGTGGAACAACCTGCCTCCAGAAGTGGTGAATGCTCCAACACTGGAAGTTTTTAAGAAGAGACTGGACAGCCATTTGTCCGAAATGGTGTAGGGTTCCTGTCTGAGCAGGGGGTTGGACTCGATGACCTCCAAGGTCCCTTCCAACTTTATTATTATTATTATTATTATTATTATTATTATTATTATTATTATTATTATTATTATTATTATTATTATTATTATTATTATTATTATTATTATTATTATTATTATTATTATGAATAGACCAAATACATAGACTTACCTTCTCTTCCTTGTACTGTTGAGAAGGGGACACGTTCAGCTAAGCCCTAGGAGTTTCCTTTCAAACAAATGGCCAAAAATTCTAATACCTGCTCAGGAGCCAATCAGGCAAGGCCTGTGACAAAATTCCAGGAAGAACTGTTGACAGTTGGAAGTAGAAAGAAGCATTTAAATGGCTTCGCCCAGGAAAGAGATCACTACAGCTAGATCTTCTTGAAATCGTTTAGATGAGTTGCCAAAGATAATTTAATCATGAATTTGGAATATAATCACAATCTGTTGTAAAGGAACAGAGTCCGTCTTTAGCGGGCCTTTTCCTTATCAAGCCTTAAGTCCATCATTTGCAATAGAATTTGTACGTCACCCAAAGTTACCTTGTAGGGGAAATGGATAGCATTGAACTTTAATAAATAATAATCTGGGCGTGTTAGATGGAATTTTAGGCTTCATTATTAGCCTTTTAATAAAGGTGTCATTAGCATTTATTTTGGCATCCATGCGTATCTTCTGAAGTTTAGGAAACCATGTTTTTCTTTCTTTTTAGCCAAAACAATTTTCTTTGCTGTTCAAAATCTAACCTATTAACAAAGTTGGAAGGGACATTGGAGGTCTTCTAGTCCAACTCTTTGCTGAAGCAGGAGATACTATTCCATTTCAGACAAATGTGTTGTCCAATCTCTTCTTAAAAACCTCTGGTGTTGAAGGACCCACAATTTCTGGAAGCAAGTTGTTCCACTGATTAATTGTTCTCACTGTCAGGAAATTTCTGCTTAATTTCAGGTTGGTTCTCTCCATGATTAGTTTCCATTCCACTACTCATGGCATTATGCAAATGATTATCTGGAGGGCTCCTACAAATCTGGAACTGAGGCAGCTTGGAACAGATGGGACAAATAGGCTACAGACAGGAGAAGATGAAAATAATATTCAGGAAGCAATCTCATGAAGGCTTTGGATGCTTACAATGATAATAAATGGAACTAATGGCTGTCTGGGGAATTCTGGGAGTTGAAGTCCACAAAGCTTAAATTCCCAAGGTGGAGAAACACTATAGACACTATGTTCTATAGAAAAATGAATGGAATAAAGAGTTGGGAGGAATAGAAATACACTGAGAGAATAAATGTGTTCCAATTTTGTCCTTCCTGTAGCACACATCGCCACCATAGGTGTCTTCATTGAGGCTCATAAGTCACTTTGAGGGGCTTCAAGTTTTTCTTGCAGTGCAGAACACATTGGGGTACAATAAAATCTTCAAATGGAAGAGCTACAATACATTGCAGTGGAAATTGTAATGGTATGTGGGAATGTCCTTCGGAGATGGGGTGGGGAGAAGAGATGGTGTCTAGAAAATGATCAGATAAGAGTGGGAGACCCCACAGCTGCATTATGGGCATGAAAATAAATTCAGAAAGGATACTTCCTCAGCCTGTAAAAAGAGAGGGTGGGAGATTTGTACTTTTAGACTTTCAACATTGTGTTAATATAGCATTATAATAAAGTATATAGAGGTCTTAAGCAAGGAACAGGTAAATTTTCTGTTTAATTTTGTTCAGTTTCTACGTGACCAAACATACATACATACATACATACATACATACATACATACATACATACATATATATTCCTATGCTAGAAAAAATATGTATTTTCACACACACTTTTAACCTACACTTTTTTTTCTGGAACATTTCTTGTGTCCATTTTTTTTTTTTGCCAGCAATTGGTCTCAACTTGTTTAGTTCAGATAAATTGTTTTTGAAGAAGGCTCAATCCTTATCAAAGCATTTTTGTTCACTATTTTCAGACAATATATGTTATTTTAATTATGATCTGCATTACAAAATTCTGCGAAACACAGATTTCATGGCAAATGGTATATTTAAATTAAATTGAGCAACAACAAAAAAAGAACAGATGGAAAGGATTGTTCATCCAATTCTGTTTGGATGAAGCCCTATTGGAAGACTTTTGGGAGAAACTCAGTTTCTGCTCTCCCTACTAAAACATAAGGAACGGTTACTGGAATTGGGTATGTCTAGTCTAGTGAAGAGAAGGATGAGGGGGGACATGATAGCAGCATTCCAATATCTCAGGAGCTGCCCCAAAGAAGAGGCAGTCAAGCTATTCTCCAAAGCGCCTGAAGGCAGGACAAGAAGCAATGGATGGAAACTAACCAAAGACAGAAGCAACCTAGAACTAAGGAGAAACTTCCTGACAGTTAGAACAATTGTGGAACAACCTGCCTCCAGAAGCGGTGAATGCTCCAACTCTGAAAGTTTTTGAGAAGAGACTGGACAGCCATTTGTCTGAAATTGTATAGGGTTTCCTGCCTGAGCAGGGGGTTGGACTAGATGACCTCCAAGGTACCTTCCAACTTTTTATTATTATTATTATTATTATTATTATTATTATTATTATTATTATTATTATTATTATTATTATTATTATTATTATTATTATTATTATTATTATTATTATTATTATTATTGTAGCGGGGACTGCCTGAGAGTGCTTGCAGGAGCTTGACTGGGAAGGAAAAGATTGGGACAGCTGCAGTTGGCTTTGGGTGTGGCTGGCGTGAGTGGAAGGAGGAAGGATAGAAAAGGAAAGGAAAGGAGAAGGCCGGTGTGGTTGGAGTTGAGAGGAGAAGGTCTGGAAGCTTATTTTATTTTTCTATCAAGGGTA
>NW_015388898.1:159532-168303 GCF_001527695.2 Protobothrops mucrosquamatus
AACCATTGTGACCGGTTAAGTTCGTGCCTGAAAGTCCTGCTTCAACAAGAAGAGCCTGCCACCCATCAATGCTGCATGAGTTCCGGTTGTAAGACATCTCACCGATCTCTAAAGAACATTACCGCAAGGCTGGACAAGGGGGGTTGTGGCTGGGAGGGCCTGGGCATTGGCGGCCTCTAAAGAGGTAGCGCTACATTATCATCATCATCATCATCATCATCATCATCATCATCATCATTATCACCTTCATTATCCAAATTTGTAGAACTTCTAGCATGGCAAAATTGCTGTAGGGAGTGACATTACACAGTGGAAATTATAGACGTAGTCCTTGACTTACAACCACAATTGAGCCCAAAATTTCTGTTGCTAAGTGAGACATTTGTTAAGTGAGTTTTGTCCCATTTTAACGACTCTTCTTGCCAAAGATGTGTTAAGTGAATCATGCAGTTGTTAAGTTAGTAACATGGTTGTTAAGTGAATCTGGCTTCTCCATTGGCTTTGCTTATCAGAAGATCACAAAATGTGATCCCATGATCTTGGGACAACTCAATCATTATAAATATGAGTCAGTTGCCAAGTGTCAGTTGCCATGAACTTTGATCATGTGACCATGGAGATGCTGTAATGGTCATAAGTGTGGAAAATGGTCACTTTTTTCAATGCCGTTGTAACTTTGAACAGTCACTAAATGGACTGTTGTGAGTCTGGAGCTACCTGTAATGGTATGTGTGAATCTTCAGAGATGGGGCGGGAGAAGAGATGGTGCCTAGGGAATGATCAGATAAGATGGGGGAGCCCACAGCTTCCTCATGGGAAGAGAATTAAGTTCAGAAAAGATCCATCCTAACTCATCAAGCTGTAGAAAGAGAGAGTGGCAGATTTGTACTTTTAGACTTGCAGCATTGTGTGAATGTAGACTTACAATAAAGTAGAATTAGTTCATCTGGTCCTATTCACTTGTCTGAAATAGTATAGGTTCTCCTGTTCAAGTAGGGGGCCAGACTAGAAGACCCCCAAGGTCCCTTCCAGCTCTATTCTATTCTGTTTTGTGTTTCGTTCTGGCCTACCTGGGAAGGCTGACAGAAATAAGCAACATGAGTTCTATATTCAGCTTCATATATTTCTGCTGCATCTTTACCCATCTCGGTGCTCTTCAAAAAATTTGGATGACATTTCCAATATATTTCAGCATAGCCAAATTAATTTACTGGAGGTGAACTGCAGGTGATCTGCTAAATTGGAGGTGACCTGCCCACAAACTAAAATTTGCTTACTGTTTTCCTTTGGTCAATAAACTAATGGGGTTATTTCCATACCAGGTCCTTTGTGAAATGGATGCATTTGGGAAGCTCACAGGCCTGCATTGGAGGTGAGAACTCTACTACTGTGACTTCTTAAGAACATGCTGCCTGTGATTTATAACATAGTCATTGATATTTAGTTATTATTGTCAGAAGAATTCGAACTGGGGGGGTTGCACAAGAACAAATCAGAATGAAATCCAGGCATGCTGTGTAGAAAGGAGATCAATAGAATAGAATAGAATAGAATAGAATAGAATAGAATAGAATAGAATAGAATGGAATGGAATGGATTGGAATGGAACGGAACGGAACGGAACGGAACGAAACGGAACGGAGCAGAACGGAACGGAACGGAACAGAACAGAACAGAACAGAACAGAACAGAACAGAACAGAATAGAATAGAATAGAATAGAATAGAATAGAATAGTAGAATTATTAATTAAAGGGTTAAAGGGAGAAGTTGAGATAAGGGGAATTTTGGTCATTAGATTTAAAATATTTGGAAATTAGTTGAAAATAAGGATTTTATCTGTTTAATATTTAAAAATTAGACCTAAAAGAAAAAAAAATAATTATCATGAATATGTTTGATTTATTGATTAACCCAGGTAATATATACAATGGTTTTGATTTATTAAAGGGGATATTGTATTATTAAGAAGATGGTTTAATACGGTGGGAAATAGATAACTTTTAGAAATAGAACAAGATTATATTCAAATAGATAAAATGTGTATTTTGGATATTAGATTCTGTTATAAATTGAGATAAGGGAAATCTTGATTACCTAAAACCTGAAAAATATAAAGATTAAAGATTAAATTGGAATATTGATGGGAAACTAAAAATTGGGGGAAAAATTAATAACCGGGTATGGATTGTTTATGAAGATTGAATGTAAAAAATAATTAAGATACGTATAAGTTAAAAATGTATTGATAAATGTAATAATGATGTTTTACTGAGTTGATATAATAAGAACTGTATTAGCTTAAATATGAGACAGTAAATGTTAAGGGAAAAAGAGAGGAAATATTTGATATTGTAACCTGAGATTTGTACTAAAGATTCTGTTGTCGAACTATTGATTAAACCCAGCCACCACGTTGCTTTTTAAATACTTCAATGTAAAATTGGAAAATTAATAAAATATTATATAAAAATAGAATAGAATAGAATAGAATAGAAGAGAATAGAATAGAATAGAATAGAATAGAATAGAATAGAATAGAATAGAACTGGAAGGGACCTTGGAGGTCTTCTAGTCCAGCCCCCTGCTCAAGCAGGAGATGATTTACTTATTCCCAAAAGCAATGAGATTAATTTCGGGGGATAACTACAGAAGTACATAGAGGTTGTTTTAATGGGGGAACTGGTCCTTACTATAAGTTTGAGGGGTCTGGGAGTGTGTATGTGCTGGTTCTAGCGTGGCTATGTCCAAAAGTTCCTCTTCATTGTCCTTCCTTGTGTCTGTTGGCTTCCCTTTGTTGTGTAGATGGCATCTGGGCAGCCTATTTGTGGGTTTGGGGAAGTGTTGATGAACAGATTCTTTGTCTGGTTAATTATTCTTGCCCAGGTAATTGGTTTTACTATTTATCAGTTGACTGAGCAATCTTCACAGCAGTCTTTGGACTGCAACACAGCATTTGGTCTTGGTTAATTATCTGAGACAGTGAGGGAAAAAAATCTATGATCATGACTGATTATTAAAATTCTTCTCTCATTATTATCAGAGTTGAATCTGCCCATCTGCCCTGAATGCCCCAATCCTAGCAGTTTTCTTGGCAAGATTTTGCCATTTTTTCCTTCCAAGAACTGAGAAAGCATGACTGGCTCAAGTTCACCCAGCTAGCTTTCATGCATAAGGCGGAATTAGGACTCATGGTCTCCAGGCGATCGGGCCAAAATCACCCATTTGGCTTTCATGCCTAAAGTGGGACTAGAACTCATGGTCTCCCAGTTTCTAGCCTGGCGCCTCAACCACTAGACCACTATAAGCCATTTAGAGTTGCTGAAAACAACAACATGGGCAGTATATAAATTTAATAAATGAATGAATTATAGTAACTTTCTACAGATGTAGTGAACTATTTGCAATGATCCCAATGGCCTTAGTATAAATTGCTTAAGAGAATGGGTGTGTTAGAGCATGTATGTGTGGGAAGAAATAGAAACAGAGATATATTCCTTCCTTCTTTCTTTCCTTCCTTCCTTCCTTCCTTCCTTCCTTCCTTCCTTCCTTCCTTCCTTCCTTCCTTCCTTCCTTCCTTCCTTCCTTCCTTCCTTCCTTTCTTCCTTTCTTTCTTTCTTTCTTAATTTCTACACCAGAGTTACTTAAGTGAATCTGGGCGGTTTACCAAATATAAATTTTTGCAAGGAATATGAGGGGATGTGGGTATTTTAGGAAGGGAAGTCAGGATAATATTGATATAGTTTTTACGTTATTTTTTTTTTTAAGAAAGATCTGTTCTAATTTACAATACTTAAAACAGAAAGTTTCTCTTCATGGATATTTGTGGGTGTATTGCTCAGGGCCAGACTGGAAAATACTTGCAACCTTTATGATTAACCTAATTAGGCAGTGTGAAAATAAGCTTCTTTAGGAACTGTGCCCGTCTTTTCCTGCCAGCTGGGTGACCGGAACTAACTCTGCCAGCCTCAGAGCATCAAAAATCTCCAATCAAGCTTTCCTTGAAAATCGTAAGATATAACTGTTTTTCTATTTATTTGCCTGCCACTTTTTGAAAAGGTTACAAAGTATATGGGGAAGGAAGGAAGGAAGGAGGGAAAGAAGGAAGGAAGGGAGGGAGGGAGGGAGGGAGGAAGGAAGGGAGGAAGGGAGAAGGGAGAAGGACAAAGGGAGGGAGGGAGGGAGGAAAGCAAAAGAGGAGAGAAAGGAGAGGAGAGCAGAGGAGAACACAGAGAGGAAGGAAGGAAGGGAGGGAGGGANAAGGAAAGGAAAGGAAAGGAAAGGAAAGGAAAGGAAAGGAAAGGAAAGGAAAGGAAAGGAAAGGAAAGGAAAGGAAAGATCTTTTACACAGAGAAATTAGAATAAATCATCAATCCACTTTCTCAGCTCACAAATTAGGTCAAAGCCGTTAAAAAAACCGTTCGTGCCCCGATCTTTTCTTTGAGAATTGAATTGGACACCGCTGAGAAATGACCTCAAGCTTTCATCCGTGTACCAAATTGACCAAGCCTGAATGCTTTGACGGTTTCTCCATGTCCTTCTCATCCTTCCGTTTTTATCAGAGCCTTTTTTTCTCCCTTTGACACTGGTTATTAGAATATCATCCGAGAAGCATGTCTAACCTTTACCGAGGCTTAACCAGCTTTACAGAGAAGAGACCAACAGGAATTCACTTCTATTTGTCAGGCCGGTGTCGGTTTATGCCAACTCAGACATACTGTCCTTAACTCCTACATAGGTTTCTTTAAAAAGGAGGTGGGGAATCCTGGTTTTATCCCTAGTTTTCGGCGGCATAATGATGCAATTGTTTTCCACCAAATTAAAAATAATATATTTATTAAAAAAAAGAAAGAAAGGAACAGCACTGGTTTCTTTGCTTTGATTTTATTTGATTTATTTGATCTCAGTAATAAAGAAGTTCAAGGTGGCATGCCTGAAAGGTGCGTTTTCCAGAAGCAACTTGACTTCCTTGTTTTTCTTTGAAAACGTTTCACTTCTCGTCCAAGGAGCTTCTTCAGCTCTTCCCGAAGAACTAAGAAATCTCTCCCAAGTTCTAGGTTGCGTCTCTCCTGGATTAGTTTCCATCCATTGCCTCTTGTCCTGCCTTCAGGTGCTTTGGAAGAATAGGTTGACCCCCCTCTTTTTTGTGGCAACTGATTGAAGGTTTACTGAACATTATTGAAGGTATCTTGAAGGTCTTTCTCTTGGCAAAAATGACCTTCCCTTGCTGAGATCAGTACTTCTAGCTGCTCGCTCCATTGCACACGATCCAACACTGGAAGTTTTTAAGAAGAGGCTGGACAACCATTTGTCTGAGATGGTATAGGTTCTCCTGCCTGAGCATGGGGGTTGGACTAGATTATCACATGATACATATGCAATTCACTTATTTATAGGGCAAATGTCTGCATTTGTGTGTTCAAATAGGTGACTGTGGCATTGCAGCCTAAGCCCCCCCGCCTTCTCCCCTTCTTCCTCCTCTCCTCTCCACTTCCCCTTCCTCCTCCTCCTCCTCTTCTCCCCCCTCCTCCTCCTCCTCCGCTTCCTCCCCTCCACTTCCTCCTCCCCTCCCTCTCCTCCTCAATGACCCTCAACCAACCCACGCAAGCCCCCCCACCAGTTCACCCCCCAATGACCCTGCCTGGATATAAACTCCCCATCACAAGACCCATCACAGGCCTCTCACTGATGACTCCCATCTGATTCACCCCTGGACCATCACAAGACCCATCACAAGACCCATCACAAAGCCCTCACTTGACACGCCCATGCCTGAAGCCCTCATAAACAGGAGAACATTGACAATGGCATCCCTTAAACTCCACTGAAGATGTTGCCTAGCCTGGTAATGAAATGTTTGGAAACCGATTCACAAACTCGGAGAACGAATCTTCACCCTCAATTTCTCCTCAGTTCTAGATTGGTCCTCTCCTCGATGAGTTTCCATCCGTTGCTTCTTGTCCTGCCTTCAGATGCTTTGGAGCAGGGGTGTCAAACTCTCAACGTCACGTGAAGTGTTGCAACGTATCACAATTTTTGGGGCCATTGACAGCAATGGGGTGGGTGTGGTTTTGCTATGATGCATCCGGCAGTTTGACACCCCTGCTTTGGAGGATAGCTTGACCACTTCTTCTTTGTGGCAGTTTATGAAGGTATCTTAAAGGACTTTTTCTTATAATAATAATAAAGTTGGAAGGGACCTTGGAGGTCAACGAGTCCAACCCGGTGCTCAGGCAGGAACCCTACACCATTTCAGACAAATGGCTGTCCAGTCTCTTCTTAAAAACTACCAGTGCTGGAGCATTCACAACTTCTGGAGGTAGGTTGTTCCATTGGTTCTAACTGTCAGGAAGTTTCTCCTTAGTTCTAAGTTGTTTCTCTCCTTGATCAGTTTCCACCCGTTGCTTCTTGTCCTGCCTTCAGGCGCTTTGGAGAATAGCTTGACTCCCTCTTCTTTTGGGCAGCCCCTGAGATACTGGAAGACTGCTATCATGTCCCCCCTCGTCCTTCTCTTCATTAAACTAGACATACCCAATTCCAGCAACCGTTCCTTATATGTTTTAGCCTCCAGTCCCCTAATCATCTTTGTTGCTCTTCTCTGTACTCTTTCTAGAGTCTCAGCATCTTTTTTACATCTTGGCAAAGATGACATTCCCTTGCCGAGATCAGTACTTCTAACTGCTGGGATGAAGCATCTGTCTGATGCCTTCTTTCTCCTCCTTTTGCTTATCTTTTCAGAGGCAATTAAGTTGGCAAGCCTCTTTCCTAAGCTGATGGTGGAGAACAGCTGAGCGTTTTGTTTGGAGCTTTTGAGGAAACAGCTGGTTGGCTGGGCCCTACCTTTCAGCAATGCCAAAATTCTCTTTCTTTTGTTTTGGATAGAAGTCTTTTCCTTCCCCCTCAATTGCCAACATTCCTTCTTCTCTCACATTTGGCACGCCAAGACCCTCTGAATGGGGATTTAGGATAAGCAGAAGATCATAAAAATATACAATCTCATTTGGAGAGCTACATCGTTTAAGAACTTCCTGTAATAATAAAGCAACACGAGCTGAATTTGGCAGAAAGATCGGCTGCCTATGTTTTAGCCAAAAGGAAGAGAATAATGGTGGCATAATCCAATTGGCTACATGCAATTCATCAATATAAAGAAAGAGAAAATGTAAGAACAATAAAACAAAATCCAAAAATTACTTTGAAAGAGAAATAACCAAGCCAAGTAGACAATAGGAAACCTGTGAGAACAGCACTTGGGAATTGGGGAAAGTAAAAACAGATCCTTTCTCTGCCCCCAATCCTCATCCCTTTCCTCTATTGCTGAAGTTTTAAGCCCATCAGTATTATTATTGATGATGATGATGATGATGATGATGATGATGATGATGATGATGATGATGATGATGATGATAATATCAAAATTCATACACTTGGCAACTGTTTATGATGATTGCAGTGTCCTGGGGTCATGTGATCCCCTATTGTGACTTTCTGACAAGCAAAGTGACCAGGGAAGCCACTCAACAACCGTGTTACTAACTTAACAACTGCAGTGATTCACTTAACAACTGTGACAAGACAGGTCATAAAATGGCCCCAAACTCTCCTAACAATTGTCTCACTTAGCAGCATAAACTTTGGGCTCAATTGTGGTCATAAGTTGAGGACTACCTGTATGAGAATAGGTTAAAATTTAATGTGCTAGTTTGAAACTCTGTTATCAAATACCTTTCAAATCTCTTTTAGCACAAGTATCGGTCATAGTATTCCTTGTGATACTCTATATGGAAAGAGACAGTGAAAAAGTAGAATAGGAAGAACATTGATCATTTTGAACATACTTCTGGGACAAATTATGGACAAACCATCTTGGAGTAAATTATTTACAAATAGTTCTCGACTTACAACCATAACTAAGCCCAGAATTTTAGTTGGAAGTCATTGAGATTGTAAGTCAAGTCATAATACGACTAGATTCCACTCCATGACTGTTTTTATTACTGTCATTAAGTGAGTCACGGTGGTCATTAAAGTGTATCACATAGTTGTAAATCTGAATCCTATTTCTCCCATGGGCATTTTTTGCCCCAAAACAGTAAAAAAAAAAAAAGTTGCAAAAGGCAATCACGGAATCGCGGGACACTGCAACCAGTTGTAAATGTGAGCCAGTGACCGAAAGCTGGTAGAGGTTTTGTGAGTAATTGGAATAAAAATACACAACGGTGTTTAATGCTATTGCGGCTTTATTCTGACACAAAAAGTAATAATATTTATTGTGGTAAGCTATGTGATTCAGTAGAGCAGAACACCAGAAAATAAAATAAAGATTCCTTTGGATCACTGGCATTTGAAAATGTGAGTGGCATGGTGGCCTAGTGGTGAAGACACTCACCTCCCATTCGGAAAGTTAAGACTTTAATTGTAGGTAGCAGCAAATCCCCCCCCCAGGGCAGGGGTAGGCCACCTTGGTTCTTTTATGACTCATGGACTTCAACTCCCAGAATTCCTGAGCCAGCATGGCTCAGCTTGGAAACCTCTCCCTTTCCCCTCAGCATGGCTGGCTCAGGAATTCTGGGAGTTGAAGTCCACGAGTCATAAAAGAGCCAAGGTTGCCTACCCCTGCCCTAGGGCATAAAGAGAAAATATCTGCTGCAAACTCTGCATAAACGTCAGGAAGGACCTCCGGCCAGTAAATGCTCAGCTCCATCCAATTGGCCCAACTCTACTCCAAATTCAGGGATTCCAGGGAGGTTTTTTTAACTGGCATTTGAAAAT
>NW_015388898.1:169999-179719 GCF_001527695.2 Protobothrops mucrosquamatus
CGGGCAGAGGGCGTGGCTGCCATGGCACTGCTGGTCTGCCTGGGCAATCTGGGCGGGCCCTGGAGGCGGTGAGTGGCCCTGCGGGCAGGTGGGGTGGGTGATGGGGTGGGGCCAAGCAGGGGCGGGGCAGGGGGTAGAATGGGGGTGGGGGCAGTTTTGGGGCACTCGGTCTCTAAAAGGTTCGCCATCACTGCACTAGACCAAACTGGTTTTTAAATCTCAGTAATTATTTTCCTTATTCGTTGTCAATTTCTCTTTGTTTCAACAAAAAATCCTCCATGCCTCCTTCCCAACAATTAAATCTGTAATTCCATGGTTGAATTTACCTCAGGATCTTGACCCCAGCAGTACTGAGGCTACAAAAGGCACACTAACTGCATGGCCCAACCATCTACTTTAGCGCATAAATTGAATTTGAGTTTCTAAACCAGCATTCCAACCTGCATATCATTCCACATGGAGTGAAGTTCTCTCCCACCAATTAAATTTAATCTGAAGACTTAAATAGCAATGGAGCCTCTGGTTCCGTTGCCACGGTTGCATGGGAGACCGTCTACCTCCTAAAATGCTTAAGCTCATTAGTGTTTCAATTAAATGGCCTATTGTTGCTCTCAAACACGCTGGCAAAAATGGTTGTTCTTTTTTCTTCTTTATATTTGCTGCGTTACACGTCTTTGGGAGCACCAACCATGGAGGTGAAGTGGGAAATATATGTAAAATATCCCAGAAAGGCCTCTTTTCATCTCCTAATTTGAATCACTGCTCTGGGACTTACTAGTCATGTTTCTTTCACACACACACAAAAAAAGAAGAAGTCCATGAAGATTTGTAACTGCTCTGCTTTTGTGAAACTGGCTTCAGGGGCCAAACATTGTTATGAATAATTCAGTTCCAGCCTGCAGGAGCTTTGGCCGTTGAAGATGGGATCCTTTTTGGTGATCCACTAGAAATTGCCAAAAGGAAGTATATAGGTAATCCTCGACTTACGACCATAACAGACTCTGCCCATAACAGTTGCAAGTTCTGATGGCCATGAATTGGTTCACTCAAATAACCAATCTGATTTTACAACTTCTTTGGGGCAGGCATTAAGCGAACTCTGTGGTAATTAAGTGAACCAATGATTCGTTATGGGCCAGTAAATTCCAGTTTTCAGTAAACTGTCATAAATATGGCCATGTGAATATAAGATGCTGCATATAGCCATAAATGAGGGCAGGTGAGTGAATGCTTGATGTGTGTCACATGACTGCACAGGGGGAGATTGGAAGTTTGGAAATGGATCGGAAGTACTCCCAGGTAGGTCCATTGTGACTTCCGTTGGTTGCTAATCAACCAGTCATAAACTGAGGATTACCTATAGCTGTGAATGTATCAACATTAAAAAAAGAACAACGGGATGATCGGGTAGCTGGTGAAAATCTCCGTTGGAAATGCTGATCAGATTGTCAACTTCTGACTTCTTTTATTTCTTTTCTCTTCATGTCATGAAATCCAACATTTTATTATTTTATCTTGTGACACATAATTAAATAACTTAGCTTGTAGACTGCTCTATGGATTGCCTAGCCCAGGTTATATTTACATATATTTATTTCTGTATCTATCAATCTTTCTCCAAAACTGCTCCTATGTGTCTACAGTGAAGGAATTGTTCCATTTTAGATGCATAAGGAAATGCATTCAGAAAATGAAATCAGCATTGCTATCTAGCCTGAAGGTTGGCTAAGAATGCTGAATTTTGTAATTCAAGGATCATCAAATTTATATGCATAGTTTTATGTGCATAGAGTCACAAACAATCCATGTCCAGCCTCTTTTGAATTCCACTGACTCTTATCTAGTGCCAATGATGTTGACTGTTAGCTGACTAAATTCTTGTGTATAGGTTTGAATAAATCCCCTGTGTTGCAACTTAACAAATGGCCCTGTCCATTGCACCTGACTATAGCATACCTTGGATACATGCAACTAAATCTGCCAATCAACCAAGCTTGGTTCTTCACCAATAAAATCAATAAACAGACATATTGACATCAACCCATTTACCAACCACTGAGAATGAAAGAACTACTTCAACCACAATCCCAAAGGCAGCACTTAAAACAAACAAACAGGCACCCCACCACACAGCAAAAATCACAATCCCCCCAAGAAACCAGACCATGTCTTGACAACAACAGCCAGCCAAACAAACAACCTGAAACCATACGTGAAACCAAACCATGACTCAGTAGCAACCAACAAACAAACACCATTTGCATCCCACGGACGATACTTAAACACCAAGGACAATGGCCCAACAACAACAACCCGCCAATCAAACAGCCCGAAACCAGACCATGACTCAGCAACAGCCAGACAAATAACACCCACGTCAATTTACATCACACATAAAGGTATTTAAAGGCCAGCGCTCTGATAGATGAGCACAATTCAAAGCTCACTGAAGATGCCCCCCCCCTGAATGGAGACGAAACATTTACAGCAAAATCACCAAGCTCAGAGATCAAACCAACAGCCCAATCAACCAATCAATTAATCTCTTACTCAGTCGCTCCATCAATCCTATAAAAGGTTTGATAATAGTCAAGCATATTCCTGTAATGATCTTGTTTTACCAGAGAACTGTGTTTCTAAAATATTTTAGCAAGTTGCTAACATTGTAGAATAATGCACTCATTTCATATGCATGTACAGCAGGTGGTATGATGTGATTATATTTTTTTTCTTACTGCAATAGCTGCTACCAGCAGGAAACCCCATTTGGGAAGTAAGACAAAATATGTGTACAGAAGGAGAGCAAATGGATTAAATTATTCTGAATGGAAGGAAATTGCACAGATCTGGCCATTTTGTCAGAGTTAAACATGTTTTGAGCCTTCATTGTACAAGAAACCAATGTGAGTAACAGATCTAAGTCTGCTAAATCATTTAAATATATTTAAAATATCTAATAAGCAAACAAATAAAATCAGGGATCCTTTGGAATTTAATCTGGTCCAGAATTAAGTAGCAACTGGAATTGGCATGAAGTCCTTGATAGTGTCTGAGTGTGGTTGTTTGCTTGCAGATGCAGATGTCTCATTACCCAACTATGTAATATCATCAGTGTGAGTGGTGACATTTGCTCTCTGTTTCTATTCATCAAATATCTCAGAAACGCCCAACAGACTATTACAGCCACATATCACTGTAGCACCCAAACCAACTAAAACACTCCAAAACTTCTTAAGTAAACCAAAAAACACAGTAGCCTAAGAAGAAAAGAAGCATAAGTCATCTATAATATAAGGATTGTAACCAATACCATATAGGACAAGCAGGCAGAAGACTAGCAGAACCCATCCATCAACTCATCCATACCAACCAGAAGTTAGAAGACAAATGGAAACTCCTTAATCTCAGTACACAAGGACAGACTCAGCCATAATTTCAACTCAGCAACCTAGCATTCTAGAAGAAACCAAATCCCACCCCCCCAAAAAAATGTTAGGGAGTTCCTGGAGGCTTGGCACTCAAACAAATCAGTAAACACATAGAGGTAAATCACATTTACACAGCATTCAAAACAGACAATTAAAAAGCTAAGAAGGAAGCCAAAACACCAGAACACATCCTCTCCAGGACCCAAAACCCAGATAAGCAGGGGTTAACACGAGGCAAACAATCAAGTAGAAAACATTAGCCCACAGGTAGGCAACCTTGGCTCTTTTATGACTCGTGGACTTCAACTCCCAGAATTCCTGAGCCAGCCATGCTGAGGGGAAAGGGAGAGGTTTCCAAGCTGAGCCATGCTGGCTCAGGAATTCTGGGAGTTGAAGTCCATGAGTCATAAAAGAGCCAAGATTGCCTACCCCTGCACCAGCCCAATCAAGGAACTACCAAGGCGAAAACCACACCCTCACCAACACCAGCAGGCATGCTGTTGTATATAAACGGGGAGCAAACCCAACACTCACTCATACTGGTGATGTTTCCTAGCTGCTTAATGAAACATCTGCGAGAAAAACCACCAAGCTCAGGGATCACCAAGGATCCCACAGCTCAGCCCTGAGCCACAGATATTCTGTTCTACTTAAATTCGTATGTTGATTGTCCCGTCATTATTTCCCAGTTGTGCATTTCAAAAGTTCTGAACCGATGTACTCCTAAGTCCATGCATTAAACCTGATTACAAAATAAAGACGATGCCCTTGCTTCAATAATGATAGCCCTGAATGTTTCCACCATCGTGCTCTTTGAAACATGGCCCCTGCCCATCCCACGTTTAGCACTATTAGGAAGCTCTGTGCCTAAAGACTGGCATCCAAAAATTGTCCTTACATTGGGTACCTCCTGGGAAAAGAGGAAACAAGGTTGCCAAACACTTAAGGGACATCTTAAGATTATTAATGTCCTTTGGCACGATGCCAAAAATGCTGTGAATGATCGAAACTGGTGGGAAACATTTGTTGACCAATGAGAATGAAGAGGCAGCTATTCATTCATTCATTCATTCATTCATTCATTCATTCATTCATTCATATCCCACCTTTACTATTTTCACAATGCAATTCAAGGCAGTCAGCTATTCTTCCTTCTATTCCTTCCTGCTTCTAGTTTCCCCACAATATCAACCCTGTGCAGTTGGCAGGGTTGAGAGTGACTGTTCCAAGGTCACCCAGCTGGCTTTCCTGGCTAAGTTGGGACTAGAACCGACAGTCTCCTGGTTTCTAACGTGGTGCCTTAAGCACTAGACCAAACTGCTCTCTATATCACTGGTGCTAGGAACACATATAGTGTTTCCAGAAAAAAAATTAAAACTCCAGCATGGATGTGGCGATCTTAGCGTGAGCAGAAACCTCCAAGATAATACAGAATAGCTGATAAAACACCACAGGGACTTTGCATTGACCAAGAATTTTGAATTAGCTGCAGTCCTGGCTAATCTCACGATGTCAGCAGAGTCTGGAAAGCTGACTCATTTTCTCACCGGGACAGCTATTACACACACTTAACATTTGCTTCCAGCACTGTGCAAAGTTGCAGTTGGTCTGTTCTTCCATTGATGCAAACCTTTACTTCATTCCCACTCCAGATTGTGTTCTTCCCTTGTGTTGTGATTCCTCACCAGCCAGTGGACCTGGCAGCTGAGTCTGAGGATTCGGAGGAGGAGGAGGAGGGGCCTGGAGTGACATCAGAGTCAGAGAAAGGCTCTGAGGAGCTCCAAGACTTACAGTCTGACCAGGAGCCTGGCCCCTCTACTCGCGCTCAGGCTGAGACACAGCTGTGCTGGGAGTCTGAGTTGGACAGTGATGAATCACAGCTGGGAGATATCCAGGATGCACGAATGCGCAGGAAAGAGAAGCGAGTAGGACAGAGGAATGCAATGGGGCGGCTCCAAAGGCAAAGGAGAAGGCATCAGGAAGCCACACCTTGGCTGCATAATAAAAGGGAAGGTGTGGGAGGTGCTGGTTGCTGAAGGCAACCGTTTATGTTGAGGAATTGAGTTTCTGTGAACTGTGTTTGCTTGCCTTGGAAATTAACTCAGGTCTGTTAATAATAAAAGGGGTTTGGTTTTTTCCTGCGGTTCCAGCCTGCTTGTTGGAAGAGGGGTTTCTCCTTGTGAGCATAACCAGGACTCACATAGGCTGGGACAGAACACCTTGTTCCTAATATAGTTCAACTGTTACCAGATTTGAAGGATCCTTGGTGCTCTCTGAGCTTGGTGATTTTGTAGCACTGATGATGTTACCTAGTTTGGTAATGAAGCGTCTGCCAAAAAAATAAAAAAATCACCAGGCTCAGACAACACCAAAGACTCCAGAGTTCAACTCTGAGCTACAAATATTCTCTTCTACTGATACTACGGGATTTATCCCCACATTTTGAACTCAGACAATTGAAGAACGGTTTCAGTCTCTTTTAAAGGTTTGAGGAATGAACAAGGGAGATCACGTAACAGTAGGAAGTAACAAAGCAAGACTATGGGATGTAACTAATAACTGATGCTTTCTAAATATTACAGTTGCTGGCATTCATGCTGGCTGGACACACCAGTAATTGTAATTTCAGCACAGCTAGAAGAATCAGGAAAATGAAAGCTGCCTTAAGTAACAACCACTGATCTGTGGTTGTGAGTAGGAGTTGGTGTGACAATCAGACAGAACAACAGAGTTGGAAGGGACCTTGGAGGTCTTCTATCCAACCCCCTGCTCAAGCAGAAGACCCTATCATTCTAGACCAGGGGTAGGCAACCTCAGCTCTTTTATGACTCATGGACTTCAACTCCCAGAATTCCTGAATCAGCATAGCCGAGGTTGCCTACCTCTGTTCTAGACAAATAGCTCTCCAAAACCTCTAGTGATGGAGCACCCACAACTTCTGGAGGGAAGCCGTTCCACTGGTTAATTATTGGTTGATTGTTAATTGTCCAACTGATTAATTAACAGACAGTCCAATTTCATCTGTTATCATCTTAACATTCTTTCGGTTTGAATCCTGGGGAGACCAGTAAAGTTCTATAGCTTAAAAAGTAAAAGTGGATTCAGAAAACATGTCATTTTCTTCGTGGTTTTTTTGTCCCTAAATTCTGATGCTTCTTCTGTTTTCAATTTCCCACTTTCACAGTTTGCCTTTGTGCTAAAAATAGGTGTTATAACTGTGAATATAATTGCATCTCTTCCATAACACACCACTTCAAAATGTGGTATGTTTTTTTTCCCCTCCAAATTGCTTATGTTTTTAATTGATTGTCTAGGATGGCAGGTCACTGCAATGAAACTGCAGTTGATGGTTTGCATGCCTTCGAAAATGTTGAGTGGGGTTGATTGTTTTGCTGACATTGGCAACAGGCTATGTAGGAATTTCTTGGTAGGTGGGGAGAAACATAGAGAGAAATGTGGATTTTTCCACTAAAAGGAGATGTTCTGACACAAAGCTTCCTCCAATTTCTGATTCAGAAAAGTATATTATCTTAATCTTAAGACTGGGGGAAATGTCAAGGATTGCAGAAGTTTAAAGAATATATCAAAAAAACCATAGAAAGTTACCTAAGAATTGGCAGAGTCCATGGATAGAAGGAAGAAAGGAAGAGGGAGAATGCAAGGAAAGGAAAATAAATTTATTTCCATACTAATGAAGGCAGATGTTACTGAAATGTAGCTTTATTTCCATTCATTCATTCAGTCAACTTCTGTTTATTTATTTAATTTATATCATATTCAGGTAGGTAGGTAGGTAGGTAGGTAGGTAGATGATAGATAGATAGATAGATAGATAGATAGATAGATAGATAGATAGATAGATAGATAGATAGATAGATAGATAGATAGATAGATAGATAGATAGATAGATAGATAAGTAGGTAGGCAGGCTCCGTCCGTCCGTCCGTCCGTCCGTCCGTCCGTCCGTCCGTCCGTCCGTCCGTCCGTCCGTCCGTCCGTCCGTCTGTCTGTCTGTCTGTCTGTCTGTCTGTCTGTCTGTCTGTCTGTCTGTCTGTCTGTCTGTCTGTCTGTCTGTCTATCTATCTATCTATCTATCTATCTATCTATCTATCTATCTATCTATCTATCTTAGATAGATAGATAGATAGTGTTGAAAGAAAAATCTTCATTAGGGTCCAGTCCAAGCCAGGAATAAACAAAATGCTTTAGGAAAAAGATTGTAGTTTATTGAAGAGGAGAGACAGACAGAAAGATGGCTCTGGAAAAGCTGATCACATGTAGCTGGGAGTGGTGGGTTTTTAAACCTTCTTGGGCTTTTGAGGTTGTTTCCTGTTCCTCTTTGAGGCTTTGTATTTCCTGTGTCGTGTACTTTGACCTGAGTCTGTGTGTGCCCTTTTGGTATTGGTGGGTTAATCCTATTATGTCCCCATAGAGTTTGGGTGGGGTATGTAGATTTTAAGGGTCTTTGTCTTCCTAATCTCATCAGCTTTTAGCTCTCTGGCTTCAACCTTCCTGAATGGATTATTACATCTGCATTTCTAAAAGCTGGTTTCTGCTGAGTTTCTGCTTGGGACTATTAATAAAAACTGGACTTGCTTTTCCGCCTTTAATATCCTTTGGGGAAATATATTCTGCCTTTTTAATATCCCCCCAAAATATCTTTCTGTGGATTCTTCCCAAGATAGACAGACAGACAGACAGACAGACAGACAGACAGACAGACAGACAGACAGACAGACAGACAGACAGATAGATAGATAGATAGATATGCAAATCAGTAAAGGTGGGAAACATACCTAATGCTCCTTCCTCCTCCTATTTTACTTGCAACAACAGCCATCTTTCATCCCTAAGGTGGGACTAGAACTCATAGTCTCCTGGTGATTGGCCCAAAGTCATCCATCTGTCTTTCATAGCTAAAGCGGGACTAGAATTCACAGTCTCCTGGTTTCTAGTCTGACACTTAATCACTAGACCAGACAGGTTCTGTTTCATGGCCACTAAATCATAGTCATCCTGGATAGAGTGCAAACAAATTAAAAGGAAACATTAAAAAATTACATATCAAACCAACAGAAGACTTTGGCAGCTAAATATTCTAAAAGTTCCCCATGCTTCTGAGGCTAGTCAGAGATTCTAAGTCAGTGGTTCTCAACCTTTTTAATGCCGCGACCCCAACCAGTCGTAAGTCGAGGACTAAACCGGTCGTAAGTCGAGGACTAAACTGGTCGTAAGTTGAGAACTAAACCGGTCATAAGTCGAGGACTACCCAACCGGTCGTAAGTTGAGGACTTTCCCTGCCCGGGAGCACCGCACATGCGTGGTTCCGCCCCCTGCGCCAGCCGAGGCATAGCTGGCAAGCGGCAGAGACGGAGCAGGCCGACCACCAGCTGGCCCAGCCCAAGGGAGGTAAGGCACCCGCCGGAAAAGGGGGAAAAAATGGCGGACAGCCTTGCTTGGCGACCCCCGTGAAATGGTCGATCGACCCCAAATGGGGTCCTGACCCACAGGTTGAGAACCACTGTTCTAAGTCCTTAGACCCGTGAAGTCTTCCCGGCAGATTGAGACTCTTCATACAATGGTCTTTGGGAAAAAATTATCAGTTATGGGAAAAGGCGTATATTTGGAGTCAGCGTGCATGGGTACCTGAGACTGTAGAAAGAGAAAATTATCTTGTTTGTTTTTTCTACATGTACCCCATGACCAGGATGATTGCCTCTTTTGTGGGAAGCTGGCTTTTAAAAGACTCCAACGTTCACTTCTAAACCTGGCTCTGAAATATTTTGCAGTCGAGTTGATAATCATGTGCCTCTGGGGGCTATTATAAATATTTAAGTGGGCTTATGTATTAGGTGGTTCTGCCAAAGGATAGAGATCCATCTGTTGTATCCTTTCCCATCCAAGAAAGCAGAGAAGAAGTTAACAGCACCATATTATTTGCACCTGCTTTTTATCAGGAGGCAATAAAAATAATAATATTTACTTAAGATCCCAGGAATTTCATTATACTGTGCATCCACGGACTGAATTTGGCACCCCAAATCCACACAATTATCTTCCAACGTTTTTATTAACAAGATATTTTATTTTACTGAATTTAAATAAACACGCAACTGGTTGGTGAGTACATTATAATTAGAGATTACAGACTAATTGGGGTGTTCTTTATGCTTGAAGATTATGTAGTAATTATACAGGAGGCTATTATGGAAAACAGGACGGGGAGGCTGGCAAGGGCTGTAAAGTGCATTTACTCTCAAAATTAGAAGTGGATGCCATTTGCTTCTCTGAT